>NC_087087.1:29315698-29619455 GCF_036172545.1 Culicoides brevitarsis | reverse complement strand
TCAGCAGCGCTGAAATAACAAGAAAAATGTAAAAACACGTGAACGTGATGTTTGTTTTTAAACAAATTTGCACCTGGAGGCACGTAAATCGTCGTTAAATGAGCATTTAATGAAAGATTTTGATCGAAAACCGAGAAAATTGCGACTTAATTGTGGAAATTTACTGTTAATTTTTAAAAATACGTAATTTGTTGTCATTTTTTTACATGATTTTTTCACAGCGTTCGTCTTTCTCACAGTGACAAACAAAAAAATGAGCGATTTTTCTCATTTTTTGGGAGAATTTTTTAAAGTTGTCGTAAAAGAGGTCAAAAATCTCTCCAAAATTTATTTATTTTTTTCATTCGTTGACGAAATTCGGATGATTCATCAACGAATACTAACAAAAATCTACCCTTTCCATAGGTTATTGACACAAAATGGCTGAAAAAGGTCCTGTGATGAGTAATAAAATCGAATAAAACTCAAAGTTTGGAACTAAATCCTCACATTCAAGCACAGAAAGCATCAGCAAGAGTTCACATTTCTTGTCTCTCGGTCTGTACAGCAATTTTTCGGCATTTGTAGTACGATCGAGATATGGGGCAAGTGGATTTTTTCACAACATATCAAGAAAAAAGTCTTTCAATGCCTAAATTATCGCTGTTCCTCAATTAATTTGTTGGAAATTTGAAGTACGGTGACGATTTGGGGGTTGAGGGACTCGAAAAACTGCGAATTTTAGCCAAAAAATGTAAAAAAGTATTTTAGTTCCTTGATCCTTGTCTGAACTTCAGTCATTGAAAGCATGAAGTACGGCAGAGATTTGGGGATTATGATGCGAAATCGTCAAAAAATGAAGAAAATCCGAAAAACTCATCAAATGTTGAGAGATTTACTTGTCCTAAGTCATCGCTGTGGTTCAGTTGCTTTAAAATTTTTGAAGTACGGTGAAGACTTGGGGTGAGAAACTCTTGAAATCATCAAAAAATTGCCTCTTAAGTTCTCGATAAGCTCTAAAAAAGGTCAAATTCTTCCTATTTCATCGCCAGTACAGCAATTCTTGTCAATATTTTGCAGTACGGTGAAGATATGGGGGCAACTAGACCTTCAAACATCAAAATTTCAACCCTCAATTCTGTAAAAGTTCAAAACTCTTAAAGAAAATTCGTCCCAAGTCATCATTGAACTTCATTAATTTTCAAAAATTTGAAGTACGGTGAAGATTTGGGGTGAAAATTCCTCAAAAATCATCATTTTTCATTAAAAATCATCAAAAACTTGTCACTAATCGCCTTTTCTGACGTAATTAATCAAAAATAATCAAACACTATCTTGTCTCCGTTGTCGCTTATTATCACGGAGATTCGTTGCGTGTTTATCATTGATCAAGTTCAATTTAAAAAAATTCTTTCTGCTTCGCTACAAAGGCTCTTAATTTCATGCGAAGGTCATTCAACATAATTATTAGTGCAATTTTGACGAAAGAGAGACGGCAAAAGGCAAAAACTGGTTGCTATGTCGTCGTGTCAAACACTTGTTTTTGTCAAATTCGAAAATTTTTGAGATCAAAACAAATAAAACTGTTCAAATTTTGATCGCTGACATGCGAAAAAAATTTTTTTATCGTTCACATTTTTTATTAGAATTTTTTTATGAGTCGCAAAGTAAGAATTCACGTGTCAGAATCATTTCTTTTTGAAGAATTTCAATGTAAAAGACAAGTTTCCGTATTTTTTTCATACATTATTATGAAATCGCCGCCGTATATGCGTTACGTTCTCGTACAAATATAGATCAAGGTCATTTTCTTTCACAGTTTTAGCAGCGTTTACGCGTGTCGCTCGACCATGAACTAGAGAGACAACCACTTCCTATTTAATTCACTGAGGTTACTCACCTGTTGTGATGCCCATTTGTGCTTTTATCTGCCATTTCTTTATATTTTTTATTTAAATTTTTATTTATTTTACGTTTTGTTTGTATTTACTTTTTTTTTACGAAAACACAAAAAAATAATAATTATAGAGACAAACACTTGAAATTACGCCAAAATAAAAAAAAATAAAATTCTACGTCAAAAATCAACCTTTCGGTGTGGCGTTCGAGCGAAGACTGAGCGTGTCTCCTTTGAAAAAAAATTCTTTTAAAATGATTCGACGTTCAACGTTGATGATGATGAGTTATGTTTTGTGTCAAGTGAAAATAAAAAAAAATAAAACTGTGAACTGAATCACATGTGAGTTTATGACGTAGAATTTTTGCTAGTTTTATCTCTTCTATCTCTTTTCAGAGAGGTTCTTTTAACAAAAAAACAAGCAGTTTGGGGGTCAATGTGGTATTACGTAACGATAAAGGCAAATCTTAATGTGATGTGATTCGGGTAAGAGTTCAGCAAATATGAGAGAGAATTCTCCTTTAATTGTGTTTGTTCGCGAGAAGCATGCGTAATGCGAGGCACTAACACAAAAGTATAGTTTCTTATCATTCTAGTGCACGGTATCGCGTACGAGTTTGTGCCTAAATTGTAAACAGAGAGAGTTAACAGTGAATGAGCTTTTGTTGGATCGATGGTTTTAGCGCGATACGTTAACTGAATGTTTTTAATGGATTTCTTTTCAGTAAAAAATCAAAAATTTTAAGAATTATTTCAAAGGTTGTTTTAGACATAATATGTAAAGTGTTTTGATCATTTGTCAGAAAATATATCTTAGATTGGATGAATGCTTTAAGTGTCTTTTAAGCAAATTTTCAGCTTTTTTGTTAATATCTTCTTCAGCTCGTTAAGTAATAATCTATGAAACTGTTCAGGAAATTTCAACATCTTTCATTACTTAAGAGGTCTTTGTGAAGGCATAGGATAGTTGGTATTATGCTACTGAGTATTTTTTTATAGTTATTTTTTTATTAAACGTTCATTGATTTGGTTCACATACTTATCGGGATAGTTTTAGCTGATCAGCAGTATATGATTCTCAAGAAGTGGCACAGCTGACCATTATTTAACATATTCATAAGTTACTGATTCAGTTTGGAATCAATTTTCCTTCCGCTGCTTTTTAATGCTCTTAGTGCTTTTACTTTGAGATAATTATTGAGATATTAAGAGTTATGAGATAATTTGATCACAGATCTGTAAGCTGTTAAAGTTTGTAAAACATCATACAGTAGTACGGTAGAGTTGCTTGGCTATTGTTCATTCTTATTGAAAGTTTATAAAGTATCAAAAGAAAATTCTCGCCAATTAAAGATTTAGAAGTATTTCTTCTTCTTGTTGGTTTCATTCGATGACTTGATCCAGCTATTTTATCATACTTGTATTACACGAATTTACGTTTAACTTGAGCTTGTTCATATTGAGGTACTTCGGACTGCTTAACAAATCGAAAAGCAGTTTTGGGTATGCTTCCTTGAAAGTATCTGCATTGCTTCCCAAGATGAGGTCAATATAACATTATGCTTGTAAATAATGGCGCATATTCCATATCTTGATGTTTAAGGTTCTGCTATCGATCTCGTAGTTCCTTTTTAATCCTTTTAAATGTTGGATCGAGAAAAAATATTTAATTAACAGTTTTAATTTTAAAATAAAAAAATAATTACCTTAAGCTATTGGAAGTTCATCAGCTGAGTTGATTTCTATGGTAAGTGATAAGTTAAATTTGCATTAATTAGGTCTAATATTGCATTGAAATCTTTTTTATAGAAAACTTTTCCTATCCTAAACCTAAAAAGAAATAAAAATTAGTTTTATGTATTTCAATATTGTAATTTCAACATCTTATGAACATTTCATTCATACTTATCTCTCATTTTTTCAAGTACATCTCTCGAATGCAGTTTATAGCTTGAATTTCATCAGAAAATGTTATCTTTCGAGCATGACTTTCAACTTTTTTAAACGTTTCAATCCTTTCATAAGCTTTATCTAATCTCTACGGAAACTTTCATTCAAAAACCGGCATTTTCAGGAAGATTTCTTATCTTAAGTGCTTTGCGTTAAGTGATGTAAACTCTTATCATACTTTGACTAAAACTACTTTTTAATAGACACGAGAGTTTGAATGAGACAAATATTTAAGTAAGTCAAATATTGAGAGAAAGAGAGTGTTGACCGTCTGGTGAACTAATTATGATAAAGGGAACTAAATTATTGGATTTAAAATATTTTTTTTTTCTAATATTTTAATAGTCAAAAGTTTAAAAAATTAAAAAAAAAATCTTCAAAAAATTTTTTTAAAAAAAGCTTTAAGTTTTCCTTTTTAAAAAAAAATACTTTCGAAATTACTTTTAAAAAATTATTGTCGAAAAATTTTTATTTTTTAAAACAAAATAAAAATTAAATGAAATTAAATTTAATTAAATTTAATAAATTTAATTAAATTAATTTTTTTTATTTTGTTTTTAAAAACAAAAAATTTTTCGACAATAATTTTTTAAAAGTAATTTCGAAAGTATTTTTTTTTTAATTTAATTTTAATTTAAATTAAAATTAATAAAAAAAAAAAATTTGGGTCAAAATCTTTTAAAAAAATTTAGAGCAGCTTTAAAAAAAATATTTAAAAAAACAAAATAAAATTACTTACCAGCTATTTCCCATTGAACTTTTTTGATATATTTTCTAACGAATTTTTGTTAAAATTCCACTTTTGATTCGTTCATAACTTTAATTCACTTTACCTTTGTTCGGATTTTGTCATATCGTTAATTCGTAATTTGTAATCAAATCATCTGTTTTGAACAGCTGTTTAAAGTTTGCTTGTTTTGTTTGCTAAAAATTTAATAATTTCACAGTTTTCAGATATTTTTTCGAATTTCTTTAAAAGATGATTGATCCAAGTGCTTTCAAAACTTTTCTCGCTGTCGACGAGGAAGTAGCTCGATTTGCAAAAAATGTTCCAAAATCATTCTCATCAAGGGCAATTCACTCTGGACAGGAACCGGAGCAATGGAAAAGTCATTCGATCGTTCCGCCAATTCACACGAGTGTGCCTTATTACCTCGATGACATGGCAGCTCCATCGGGAGTAAGAAAAATTTAATTTTTAAAGGATTTTTGATTGATTTTTTTTCTTTTTTTACCTTTTTCAGGGATATTGGTACAGCAGAACTGGCAATCCAACACGAGAATGTCTCGAAAAATGTCTTGCTGACTTGGATGATGCGAAATTTGCCTTGACTTTTGCCTCAGGACTTGGTGCAATGTCAACAATTCTTCAAATTTTGTCCACCGGAGATCATATTTTGGCTTGTTACGACATTTATGGGTCCACGTATCAACTTTTCACGTAAGTTTTAATAATTTTTTCTATAAAAATAATTTTTTTAATTAAAATTTTTATAGAAATTCTGCAAAAAACCACGGAATTGACGCAACTTTCATCGATTTTCGTGACATCCTGACCATTCGAGCAAATCTAAGACCTTCCACGAAAGTTGTTTGGATGGAATCCGCTACAAATCCCCTTCTACGAGTATTTGACATCAAAGCTATCATTGAAGCAGTTCACCAATTTAACTCCAATATCCTCGTTATTGTCGACAATACCTTCCTAACCTCGTATTTCCTTCGTCCCCTCACTTTAGGCGTCGATATCGTCTTATATTCCCTCAGTAAATTCATGTCGGGGCACTCGGATGTCGTCATGGGAGCTCTTACAACCAACAACGAAGACCTCTACAAGCGTCTCAAGTTCTTACAAAATGGCGCCGGATGTGTTCCATCACCGTTCGACTGCTATTTGGTACAACGCAGCCTCAAAACTCTCGAAATTCGCATGAAAAGACATTTCAGAAACGCAATTTCGGTCGCCAAATTTTTAGAAAGCCATAAAAACGTCGAAAAAGTCATCCATCCAGCACTGAAATCGCATCCGGAACACGAGCTGGCGACGAAACAGGCTTCGGGGCACAGCGGCATGATCGCTTTTTACGTGAAAAACGCAAATCTCGAAGCAACAATGAACTGTTTGAAGAAGTTGAAGATGATAAAAGTCGCCGCGGGGTTGGGAGACATCGAATCGACGATTACAATTCCGTCGGTTATGTCATCGTGGCCTTTGCCGCCCGAAGATCGACTGAAATTGGGCATTACTGATAATTTAATAAGGCTCAGTGTTGGCTTAGAAGACCCTGAAGACCTTTTAAATGACTTGAATGAAGCTTTAAATTTTTAAAAATTAATAAAAAAAATTTTTTTAACTTATTTTTATATTTTATTTGTTCTGTTAAACATTTCTTTAATTATGTCATATTTTTAATGAGTTTTTTTTATTTCTCAAACATTCCAATACTTTTGTTTTAGCCTTTTTTGTAAATATTTCTCTATATAGATTAATTTTATTTTTTTTAGGTAGCATGAATTCCTTCTTTCCTTGTAAATATTCATTTTTGTTCAAATTTTAATATTTTTTTCAACATTTTTTTTTATTTAGGAATCAAAAACAAATGCTACAATGGTGGTTATTGCAATTTTTATCGACTATCAACTATTTTTCTATAAAATAAAACTTCTACAAAAAAAACTTGATTGGGATTATTTTTCGGATGACTCGATTGGAATGCATTTTTTTTCATAACAATAATTTTTTTTAATTATTTTTTAATTTTTAATCATTAGATTATTAGATTGAAGTTTCTTTACACACATCAAGATTTTTTGAAAAAAAATTAAATTAAATAATTGCTACTTTTTTAAGCGTTTAAAATTAAAATTATTTTTATAACAATTTTTTTTAATATTTAATTTTAATATTTTTAATAAATTTCAATTTGATTGAAAATTTTATCAACAAAGTGCATTTTTTAACAGAAGAATTATGTGCTTTTCATTAAGTTTAATTTTTTTTTTAATATTTTAACAATTTCTTAGACGGGATGTTTCGTACTTACTTAATTTTTTTATAAGACTCGAACACTGTTCCAGTTAATAATTATTTTTTTTTATTTTTTTAAGCTTTTTTACGGAAAAAATGACGAATTTTCTAAAATTTATTTTTTGAAAATTTAATTAATTAATTTATTATTATATTAATTTTTAATCAATAAAATTTAATTGAATTAATTATTTTAAATTAAAAAATTATTTAAAAAAATAATTATTTCCATAGTTCAATAATTATTTTAAATTTAATTAATTTTTAATTAAAATAATTTAAATTTAAATAATTTCAAAATTAAAATAATTCTTTAATGTATTTTTATAAAAATTAAAATTAAGCAAAATATTTAATTATTTTTTTTTTTAATAATTTTTTTTTTAATTAATAAATTATTATTTTAAAAAATATTTTTTTTTAATTAAATAATTATTTTTATTTAATTTTTATTAAAAAAAAAAGAATTAATATTTTTGCAATTATTTAATTAATTATTTTTTTTAAATATTGATTAAATTTAAATAATAATTAATTAAAATTAAAAAAAAATTTTTTTAAAGAAATTTCGTCATTTTTCGCTTGTTAACAATTTCTACTCTACCGTTTATGATTAAATATTTTTATTTTAATTTTTTATAATTATACTTCTGATACTGAATTGACTGACACTCTTTATTAATAAACATTACTTATCAACGCAAAAATCCTTGAAATCATGACTAGATTTGAAACAACTCTCGTTGTTCATGTACGGTAAGAATATCGATTAATTAATTAATTTTTAACAATAAATAATTATTATTATTTTAGACTTAATTGCTAACAGGTCTTCTTCAATAAAGGTCAATTTTCATGTCACTGAATTTTTTGAAAAAAAAAATTTTTTTTTTTTGCCAATTTTCGTTGAAATAAAAGTTTCAGGCATTTTCACAATAAATGAAAGGCCAGAGAACAAGCGACGATGACGGCGAACTCAAAAAACATCGCTGAACTTCACAACACCGATACCCAAAACTTTTTCGACTATAAGTTACTGCACGGAAACTGGATCGAGACCGCCTTCTTCCTCCAGCTTTGATATGAATTTGATGACGCGTTGACTTGGATCGGTTTGCTTCGCCATGTCGATGAGGGCGAGCAATTTTTTGATGCCGATAAATACTCTGCGAAGAAATTTTTTGATAAAAATCGATTTTTTAAAAGGAAATTTTCGTCAAAACTCACTTGTGACCATGCAACTTTTTGTAAATCGTTTGGATTTCCTGCTTGGTGAAGGTGTCGCTATGTTCGAGCGTTGCCACAATGTGTTCGGGTGTCGAGAGATTCGGAACGTGCAAGACTGAAGTGAAAGCAGAGAGCATTTCCATGTCCTCCAAAACTTGTCTGAAATGGATTTTTAGTGAAAAATTAGATTTTTTTATGTTTGAAGAGCTTACCGTCGACTGCTGGTGCAGATAATTAACAATTTCTTGCCCTTTGGCGGTTGTTTCTTCAACAAGACTAACAAAGCTTGCAATGACAAGTTGGAGTAACGAGGACCAATGGGACCGTAATCGAGAAGTCGTTCAATGTTGTCGACTAAAATGCAGCTGAGAGTTGATCGGCTAGCGTCGTCGAAGATCTAAAATGAGAAAATATTGTCAGTAAAATTTTTTTCCGTAAATTTTTGAGTTTTTAACGCATTATAAATTTTTCAAATGTCAACTGGGGCAAAAATTGAAAATGTGCATTGGGATAAATGCAATTTTTTAAAAATTTCTTTATAAAATTCACATTTCAAATTGCCCTAATGCATTTTTGAAAATTCTCGACCCAATGCACATTTAAATGTTTGAGCCCAATGCACATTTTAAAGTCAATAACTTTAAATTTGCATTGGGACAAAAATTTTAAAATGTGTAATGGGACAAAATTTTAGAATATGCATAAGGGCAAAAATATAAGAAAATTATTTAGATAAATTCAGAATGTGTATTGGGTTGAAAATTGTAAAAATTGAATGAATTGTTCATTAAAAATGTACACTGGGTTCAAAACGTATGGAAATTTGTACATAGACATAAAATGTGCATTGGGATAAAGATTTAATGAAAAATTGTTAAAGAAAATTTTGTCTCAATAAAATTTTGAGATATAATTTTTGGTGGTAAAAAGTTTATAGGTCAAATATTAAAAAAAAATTTTTAAATTTATTTTCGAATTTGTTCGAATGAAAGAATATTTCTTAAAGTCTTCATCTTGATGCAATTTTCCTTTTACACAAATTTCTATTCGTTTTGAGCCCAATGCGTATTTTAATCAATCACTTCAGTCAATTTTACATTTTTAACCCAATACACATTCTATATTAATCCAAATCACTTTTTTAATTTTTTTACCCAATTCATATTTATAAATTTTGCCCCAATACACATTTAATTTTTTTGACCCAATGCAAATTTCAAAATTTTCAACCCAATGCGAATTTTAAAATTTTTAACCCAATCCACATTTTCGATTAAAAAAATTAATTTTCTTACCTTTCTGATCTGCAAACACTTGGCTGACTCAGTAAATGCAACCATATCCTCCGGCGAGCAAATCTTCACAAATGGAAAATCTGACATTTGCGCCAAACGAGCTGCCAACGCAGTCTTGCCCGCATTCGGGGGACCTTCCAACAAAATCGATACCAAGTCACAATCTGCCGATGATCGAACCTGCTCGATATAAAGTCCGCCATCCTCAAGTACATGCGACACGGGAGCTCCCCAATTAATGATGCCACGTGCCAAAAAGTGATCAAGTAACTCCGCCGCTGTACCAAATGCCGGCTTAATATCATTCTCCAAGGCATGCAAGAAATCCGCACGACAAACGAGCAATTTTTCCATCGCAGCTGGATCAACTTCGACCTTGGATGTTGCCTTAATGAGACGATTCATGGCGGTAGATTGCGCCGCACGAATCAATCCTTCGAGTTCGGCGCCACTAAAGTTCTTCGTCATCGCGGCAAGTTCCGCCGTATCGACATCCGGATTGATTTTCTTGAATTCTCGCATGCGACTGAGATGAATGTCGAGAATTTGCTTGCGCCCGGCTTCATTTGGCAAACTAATTTCCATCTGGACCTCCAATCGACCGGGACGCATAAGAGCTTCGTCGATCATGTCTTTGCGATTTGTCATGCCGATGACGAGAATGTTGTTCAATTGTTCGACGCCGTCGATTTTGGCAAGAAGCTGATTGACGACAGTGTCATGAACGCCGCCTCCCGCTCCCGCAACTGATCCACGTGCCTTGCAAATGGCATCGATCTCGTCGAAAATGATAATGTGCAAACCGCTGTTCGGGCCCAAGCGTTTTTCCTCTTCTTCCGCATCAGCGAACAAGCGACGGACATTCGCTTCTGACTCGCCCACGTATTTGTCCAAAATTTGCGGGCCATTGACGATTTTTGGCTCGCGTGCGTTTAACATCTTGCCAATTTGACGCGCCATCAAAGTTTTACCTGTACCTGGGGGACCATACAGCAAAATACCTTTGACGTGCTTGACGCCCAGCTGCTCGATAATTTCCGGCGGGAAAACTCTCGAAGCGAATGCACGACGGAAAATCGCATTAAACTCGTTATCCAAGCCGCCAATTCCCATCTTTCCGAAATCCCAATCGGGATTAATGATGCTCTGACGTACCACCTTGCCTTTCGCTTTGCCCGTGAGATTCAACGACGAACCTTCAGCTTTTTCGAAACAAACTACCGAATTGCCCAAAAGTCGTCCAAAATTCGTTTTTTTCGGTTCGACATTCGCTTGTCCGTATTGACTGGCGTCGATGGCATCAATGCTCTTGATGCAAAGTCCCAAAAGTTTCTTATCCTGGAAACTAAAAACCAAGGGTTGACCAACAGTAACTGCCAAACCGGCAAATTGCATCAAAAATTCCTTCGCCATCTGATCCGAGTCGTAAGGTTCCTGCGTAATTGTCTTCTTTTGCAGGAAATCCACTTCAATAGTGATCGAAGCAATCACTTCCGAGGTTCGCATTTCCTCGAAACGGAATGGTTTGACATCCAAATCTTGGTTAATGGATAAAGTGGCCCATTTTCGCTGCAAAAGCGAGAATCCGATGCACAAACGGGGGATTTCCGGGCAGAATTCCACGGAAAAGACAAAATGTTGCCCAGGTCCGGTCGAGACATCGATGTATTGAACGTCTTCGGAGAAGTCGACGGGATTGCAAATTGCACGATTTTTCAATGAAAGTTCGTCCGTGGGACATTTTCCGGCTTTCATGCGCTGAAAAGAGAGAGAAAAAATGGGAAAATCAATGAATGGCCTTGACACAGAGTTGCGAAATTCGATGACACGACGGGAAATATAGACATAATGAAAGATCCATTAGAAGGGTGTTGCGCATTGATTCTTTTTTGCACTTGTTTTTTTTTTCATTATGTCACGTAGGGTTGAGTGAGCACCTACCCGTGGTTTTGATGAAATCTTCAAATTTTCAATTTTTTATAAAAATTCTTTGTTTTTTCTTAATATTTGACATTTTTGAAAAAAAAATCATAATTTGAAATAATTTTTTTTAAGCTTTTTGATAAAATTTTGAAGTTTTGGAAAAAATAGTAATTAAAACGAACATATTCAAAGAAAAACTGAACGTTTCAAAGAAAAAAAAATTTTTTTTTTCAGTTTCAATTTTTTAGCAGTTTTGAGTTATAAAATGATTAAAAATGATAAATTAGAGCCTCTGACAAATTTTTATCCATTTGGAGCAAGATTTGACAAAAATTGTTTTGACACAGTTTTTGACACAGTTTTTTGATTTAGTTTTTCTCTTGATTTAGTTTTCAAATCAAAACTGTGTCAAAAAAAAATTTTTTTTTCAGTTTCAATTTTTTGGCAGTTTTGAGTTAAAAAATGATTAAAAATGATAAATTAGAGCCCTCTGACAAATTTTTATCCATTTGGAGCAAGATTTGTCAAAAATGGCTTTGACACAGTTTTTGACATAGTTTTTGACACAGTTTTGCTCTTGATTTAGTTTTCAAATCAAAACTGTGTCAAAAAAAAATTTTTTTTCAGTTTCAATTTTTTGGCAGTTTTGAGTTATAAAATGATTAAAAATGATAAATTAGAGCCCTCTGACAAATTTTTATCCATTTGGAGCAAGATTTGACAAAAATTGCTTTGACACAGTTTTTGACACAGTTTTTTGATTTAGTTTTTCTCTTGATTTAGTTTTCAAAACAAAACTATGTCAAAGAAAAATTTTTTTTTTCAGTTTCAAT
This sequence comes from Culicoides brevitarsis, assembly GCF_036172545.1. Lineage (NCBI taxonomy): Eukaryota > Metazoa > Arthropoda > Insecta > Diptera > Ceratopogonidae > Culicoides > Culicoides brevitarsis. Next base: position 29,607,323 of record NC_087087.1, on the reverse strand, counting down.
TTTTTGGCAGTTTTGAGTTATAAAATGATTAAAAATGATAAATTAGAGCCCTCTGACAAATTTTTATCCATTTGGAGCAAGATTTGACAAAAATGCTTTGACACAGTTTTTGACATAGTTTTTGATTTAGTTTTTCTCTTGATTTGGTTTTCAAAACAAAACTATGTCAAACAAAAATGTTTTTTTTTTCAGTTTCAATTTTTTGGCAGTTTTGAAAAAATTAAATTTAAATTTTTACGACTTTTCAATTAAAAAAATTTCCGTAATTTTTGATGAATTTAATTTTTTTATTAAATTATTTAAATTAATTTTTATTATTTTTTTTAAAAATTTTTTCAATGATTTCCATTAAATTATATTTTTTTTTTAAATTGAAACCAACAGCTGTTATTCGATTAGTTGAAATTTTCTTAACATCACGGTAGGTGCTCACTGAACCCTATCATCACACACAAAATAAATTCAAAATGCAGGCAAAATTTTAATTGATTTTTCATTTTTCTGCATTTTTTGCTACTTCCGCATCGCTTGACGTCACTTTTTCATGTCAATTATGTCGAGAGCTCATTCAAAAAGCGATGATGTGGTACTTTTGATCTCATTATCACAACAACGACACATTTCAACTTTCATTCATAAATCATGTAAACACTCCGAATTTCATTGATTATTTAAGAAAAATCCGTCGCGACACTTTAATTAATTATTCAGAAACTCACCTTTGCCATGACTGCTTATTCAACAAATGATTTAACAATTCTTTTATCACACAATTGAGAATTTTTTCGAAAAATCGATATTTTCTTCTACGACACACAAAATATTATTTTTTCTGTAATTTCTTGAAATGCGGAAAAAATGCGGATGATGCGGGATTTTTCGAAGATTTTTAAGTTTTCGAGTTGCAAGAATTTTCGGAGGTACGGATTATCGAATCTTTTTGAAGATTTTTGGGTGTTTTTGCGATTTTTAACTTTAAAAGTTGACGGAGAAGGTAATTTCCTCCCTGTTTGTAACGAATGTCAACAATACCGTAAAGTACATGATTTAAGGGAATTTAAAAATTTTTTCAGTTAACAATTCTTAAATATTTATTTTAAATAAAAGAATAATAAATTTAAAAATTAATTAAATTAAATTTTTATTTTAATTTCATTTTTTTCTGAAATATTTTAATTGTTTTTGTAAATATTTTCATATATTTTTATTTTAAAATTATTATTTTAGTGTGAAAAAATACAACTAAAACTTGTTTTAAAAAAATGTTAAAAAATTTAAGAGAAATTGTGGTCTTTTAACTTCAAAATTAGCCTTTTCTGAACATTACCGTAACGTATATGATGTAAAGAGAATAAAATTTTCTAAATTAAAATAAAACCAAAAATATGATAAATTAAGAGGAGGCTAATTTTGAAGTTAAAAGAACACAATTTCTCTAAGATTTTTTACATTTTTCATAATTTTTTTTAACAATTTAGGCAGCTCCAAATTTTTTTCGAACTTTTTGTCTCATTTCAAATAATAAAAAAAAGTTAAAATTTTTTAAAAAAATTGCCGTGTTTTGGTCTATTTCATAATTTTTCAAGAATTTAAAAAAAAATTAAAAATTTTATCATTCTTCAATTTTTGAAAATTGCTACTGTTTAAAAAAATTTTTTTTTTAAAATTTAATTTCGAAAATCAGTAATAAAAAAATTTTTTGGCAGTTTTGAAAAAATTGCACTTTTAGAAATTTTCAAAAATTTTTTTTATTGAAAAATTATTTTTCAATTTTTTAGTTGAATTGCTCTGAAATCAATTTTAAATGAGAAATTTTCAAAAATAAGAATTTGAAACAAAAAGGTGAACAAATTTTTAAATTCTCTTAGAATTATCTACTTTACGGTATTTTTTCATGTAATCTAGACAAAATTTTTTTTATTTTTTACGACCTGGGACTTTTGTTCACGCGCCTACAGAAACACGTACAACTTTCCTTGCTCATATCTCCGGAGTTTTCCATAAATTTTGAAAAAAGTTCTTCCAAAAAATATAAAACTCAAGGCCTTCTTTCGATTTTTCAAAGGTAAAAATCTTGTTACTTCACTAAAAATGTTCGTTTTTCAACAAAAACCTTTTCAATACAAGTCTTTGGCACAAGTTACAACATTTTTGTACAATTTATCACTTTCATTCGTCTCATTGCGCACTGGGCATCTGGCTTCACATTGTGCATAGGGCCAAACCAAGTACCGCATAGAATCAAAAAATCGTAAATAAGATTTATTTTTGCATAATTTTCATGATAATTTCGTTACATTTTCCGCTGAATTACCGATTTTTCGTGGGTTTATTGTTTGCCGTAGCTAATGCAAGCGAAATTTCGCGGATCGCTGCCGAAAGAAACGCAAAATAAGTGTCGAATGCGCTGTGGACGACGAACAAGCATCTTACCGAAATTCTGAAGGTTTGTATTGCGTCGACGGGAGTTTTTCCAAAAAGGCACGAGCTGCAAAGCGTGAAAAATTGCGGTTTGCGGGCTTTTTGGCGGAATTTCCTGTTAATTTGCGTGATTTTTTGCCGGTACATCGGATGCCAAGTTTATGTTTTTTTTTCTTTGTTCTATGTTTGTGTGCCGTATATGCGCTGCCTGTGTTTGTTTGATGCTACTTTACTCACTCTCTCACGACGACGACGACGACGACGTACGGGACGTATGGCAGCAAGGGAAGGTGAATGATGTCTCACGATATCAACATTATGCACGAGATGAGCGACGACGGGAACTTTTCGTCGGATCTCCTGCAGGACTACGACCAGTACGAGGAGATTGAGGACGACTCGCAGCAGCTGCTCATGCAAAATATCAACGGCAACGACGTCATTATCCTTCCGGCGACGGGAAATCTCGTCAATATCGGCAACCAGCAAATGTTTTTGTATGGCGGCGACGTTGCTCTGAGCGGCGCCGACATTTCGGGCACACTTCCGGGTCCGTCGGTGACGTCGCACAGCACATCGAAACGCCAACGAGGCAGCAACGCCAACAACGGAACGACACAAGCCGCGCAACGTGCCAAACAGAAACTCGTGAACCAGCTGATCGCGTACGAGAACACCAACGAAAACAGTCTCAATGATCTGGAGGAGGGCGAAATTACGGATCGACCGAAGATGCGATGGGAACAGAAACAAGTACAAATTAAGACGATGGACGGCGAATTTAGTGTCACGATGTGGGCATCGGGCACAGATGAGGGCGAAGACGAGGATCCCGACTACACGGAATACATGGCAGGCAAGAAAATTACGCTCGATAACAGTGCAACGCAAGTGCCGGGACTCGATTTGTCGGATCCCATGCAACTTGCGACTTTGGCGCGTCCTCGCAGTCAACCGCCCGTCCTGAAACAGTCGAAAAAGGGACAAAGTGTGGCGAGTGACAACACAAATGCCGATCGACCCATTGCTTGTCCGCACAAGGGATGCGGAAAATCCTTCCGTGATAACTCGGCGATGCGAAAACACTTGCATACTCATGGGCCGCGCGTGCACGTTTGCGGCGAATGCGGAAAATCCTTCGTTGAGAGCTCCAAACTGAAACGACATCAATTAGTACATACAGGTAAAAATAATTTTCTATGATTTTTTTTTAAATTTTATTCAAAAAAAAAACTTTTCCAGGCGAAAAACCCTTCCAATGCACGTTCGAGGGATGCGGAAAGCGATTTTCGTTAGACTTTAATTTGCGAACACATGTTCGCATTCATACAGGTAAGTAATTTTTCGATTTTTTTTTAAAATTTGTTTTTTGATTTAAAATTATAAAAAATTTTTCCCGAAAAATTATTTTAAATTTTAACTTCGAAAGAGCTTCGATTTTCAAATTTAAATTTTGTCAAAAAAAAAATTATATTTCTAAAAAAAAACAAATTTTTACTTTAAATATTTGATACATTTTCTTGAAAAACTTCAAAATTAAATTTTGTAAGAAATTTTTTTATGAAACTTTTGTTTTAAAATTTACAAAATTTATTAATTTCAATAAAATTTATTTATTTTTTTATTTTAAAATAATATTATTTTGAAAAGTTTTTCAAATTTTAATTAATTTTTTTCCTTGAGAAATTTAATTTTTCGTTAAAAAATTTAGTTCATTAGTTTTTTCCTTTAATTTTTGAAGAATTTTTTATTTTTTAATTTATTAAAAGTAAAAAATTTTTTTTTTCAAAAGCTAAAATTTCCATATTTTTTTTAAATCAATTGAATCAATCAAAAATTAATCAAAATAAATTATTAAAAAAAACCACTGTCGATTAATTTTTTTTTTTTTGTTTTCAATTTTTTTAACAAATATTTGTTTATTTGAAAATGATTTTAAAACATTTAAGCTAAAATTAAAAAAAAAAATTTTTTTTGAAAAAGTTCTTCAGTTTTTTATGAAAAATTGAAAATTTTTATAAAAAAAATTGTGAAAAATTTTAAGAATGAGCAAAAACACTTTCGATAAAATTTTTAACTCGTCATAATTATATTTTTCCACTAAAATCATCATAATTTTTAAAACTTCAAAATTTTTACTTTAAATTTTTCATTTTTTTTTCTTCTAAAGCTTAATTTTCTTAATTTTTTTGTCACAAATTTTTAAAAATAAAAAATTCTTTAAAAAATAAAGAAAAATACTAATGAACTAAATTTTTTTGACGAAAAATTTAATTTCGCAAGGAAAAAAATTAAATTTTTAAATTAGTTTTATTTAAAATTAAAATGATAAAATTCAAATAATTTATGACTGGTGTTTAATATTTTTATTGTTTTTTAAATTTAATTTAAAATTGATTTAAGAACATTTTATTTAAAAATGAAAAATTTTCAAACTTGTGATGAAAAACAATTTTAAAAATTTTATAAGAAATTGAAAATTTTTTTTAAATAAATTCCTTAAAAATTTATTTAATACAAATACATGAAAAATTTCAATTTATTTTTATTTTTTATTTTATTTAATTATTATTATTATTTTTTGATGAATGTTTCGTCAAAATTGTAATTTTTCTATTAAAACTTATTATATTTTGCCTTTAAAAAAATTATTATTCAATTTTTTTCATTTTTAAGACTTCAAAGTCTTCAACTTTAAATTATTAAAAAAATTTTTTTTCAAAAGCAATTTTTCCTCAATTTTTTTTTGCTTTAAAAAATCAGTTGATAAAATAAATTTTTTAAAAACTTACCAAAAATTCAACTTAAATTTCCAATTTTTCAGGTGATCGTCCCTATGTCTGTCCCTTCGAGAACTGCAACAAGAAATTTGCGCAATCCACCAACTTGAAATCTCACATTTTAACGCATGCCAAACCAAAAAAGGGTCAGCAGCAACAACAACAGGCACTCGCTAACCAACAGCAGCAACAGGCACTTCTGAATCAAGCGCAATTGCAGCAGCAACAACAACAACAACAAGAGTCATTGTCTGCCGCAACGTTTGCCAATAACCGAACCACCAATGCAAATTTCCTCCAAATTCCCGATACGACACAGCAATACATCAAATTAGAGTCCGTTGATAATCTGGATCAGCATTTGGATGATCAGCGATTCGTTTTATATACCGACTAGAATTCTAAGCCACGCGAACCCACACAAGAGATTGTCAAACCATCCGCTGGAAATGGTTGTCTTTCAAATTTTTCCCCTTTTTTTGGTTTTTGAAGTCTATCTAGAAGAGAAAAAAAATGTGAAATGAAGTTGAAATCTTAGAAGTAGATGCTTTTCTTCCCAACTTTGATGATTAAATCACATCAAAGAAATATTTTTTTTAAGGCAAATCTCGCGGATTTTTTTTCCTTCGTATTTTTGTGACTTGCTTTACTACTTATAAACGATTTTTATCAATTAGTATACCTTTTTTCTTCAATCATATCTTAAATATCCTATAAATAACGAAAATACGTGTAAGTAAGAGAAGTACATAATAGTCTGATAGAAAACAAAAAATTAGCTTTAGTTTTGTGAACTCGTTTAAAATATAATTTTATTTTTAGAAAAAAGCGCCAAGAAATCGAAATACAAAAAAAAAAAGATTTTAATTTAAAAATAAGATTTGACTGTAAAATCTCTGTATCCTCCACTTTTTATTAGTTTTAAGCATAATAATTAATAGTTATAGTCCTACTATGAATAATTTTGCATTTACCGAAAAAGTTATTATTTAAAAAAAAAATTACTTAAGATTTTACTTTTTTTTTGTTTTGTCAAAAGCGAGCGTTTGTTCGTCGAATTTAAGCAAAAAAGAAAAAAAAATATTGCATTTGTAAATTGAATTTAGGAAATTAATGTCTATACATACGAAACTATTGATTTTAATTTTAGCGTTGTTTTAAGGAGTATTTTAGATTTTATCTGGGGAATCTCGCAAAAAATCAATAAAAAAAGGAGATTCTTCAATTTGAGCACACACAAAAAAAAAGAACAAGAGTTTCGAAAAAGAAATTAGTAATAAATACAAAACCAACCTATAGCAAGTAATAATTGATGTCGTTAGGTATTAAGATTATGGACTATTTTTTCAACATGAAATAATAAATATTCTTGAATTTTTATAAAAAATAATATTTTTTATTTTTTTCGTCAAATATCGACCTAATATGAGCAGAAATCATCTTTAGAATGAATATTTATTCAATTTTAGGCTTAAAACTGGTCAAAAAATGACATGTAAAAAAATCAGCGTTTTTACTTCCAAACGCTGATTTTTTTGTTTCGTCAAATATCGACCCAATATGAACAGAAATCATCTTTAGAATGAATATTTATTCAATTTTAGGCTTAAAACTGGTCAAAAAATGACATGTAAAAAAATCAGCGTTTTTACTTCCAAACGCTGATTTTTTTGTTTCGTCAAATATCGACCCAATATGAACAGAAATCATCTTTAGAATGAATATTTATTCAATTTTAGGCTTAAAACTGGTCAAAAAATGACATGTAAAAAAATCAGCGTTTTTACTTCCAAACTCTGATTTTTTTGTTTCGTCAAATATCGACCCAATATGAACAGAAATCATCTTTAGAATGAATATTTATTCAATTTTAGGCTTAAAACTGGTCAAAAAATGACATGTAAAAAAATCAGAGTTTGAACCTCCAAACTCTGATTTTTTTGTTTCGTCAAATATCGACCCAATATGAACAAAAATCATCTTTAGAATGAATATTTATTCAATTTTAGGCTTAAAACTGGTCAAAAAATGACATGTAAAAAAATCAGCGTTTTTACTTCCAAACGCTGATTTTTTTGTTTCGTCAAATATCGACCCAATATGAACAAAAATCATCTTTAGAATGAATATTTATTCAATTTTAGGCTTAAAACTGGTCAAAAAATGACATGTAAAAAAATCAGCGTTTTTACTTCCAAACGCTGATTTTTTTGTTTCGTCAAATATCGACCCAATATGATCAAAAATCATCTTTAGAATGAATATTTATTCAATTTTAGGCTTAAAACTGGTCAAAAAATGACATGTAAAAAAATCAGCGTTTTTACTTCCAAACGCTGATTTTTTTGTTTCGTCAAATATCGACCCAATATGAACAAAAATCATCTTTAGAATGAATATTTATTCAATTTTAGGCTTAAAACTGGTCAAAAAATGACTTCCAAAAAAAAATCATTTATTCAATTTTAGGCTTAAAATGTTTTTACTCCAAACGCTGATTTTTTTGTTTCGTCAAATATCGACCCAATATGAACAAAAATCATCTTTAGAATGAATATTTATTCAATTTTAGGCTTAAAACTGGTCAAAAAATGACATGTAAAAAAATCAGCGTTTTTACTTCCAAACGCTGATTTTTTTGTTTCGTCAAATATCGACCCAATATGAACAAAAATCATCTTTAGAATGAATATTTATTCAATTTTAGGCTTAAAACTGGTCAAAAAATGACATGTAAAAAAATCAGCGTTTTTACTTCCAAACGCTGATTTTTTTGTTTCGTCAAATATCGACCCAATATGAACAAAAATCATCTTTAGAATGAATATTTATTCAATTTTAGGCTTAAAACTGGTCAAAAAATGACATGTAAAAAAATCAGCGTTTTTACTTCCAAACGCTGATTTTTTTGTTTCGTCAAATATCGACCCAATATGAACAAAAATCATCTTTAGAATGAATATTTATTCAATTTTAGGCTTAAAACTGGTCAAAAAATGACATGTAAAAAAATCAGAGTTTTTACTTCCAAACGCTGATTTTTTTGTTTCGTCAAATATCGACCCAATATGAACAAAAATCATCTTTAGAATGAATATTTATTCAATTTTAGGCTTAAAACTGGTCAAAAAATGACATGTAAAAAAATCAGCGTTTTTACTTCCAAACGCTGATTTTTTTGTTTCGTCAAATATCGACCCAATATGAACAAAAATCATCTTTAGAATGAATATTTATTCAATTTTAGGCTTAAAAGTGATCAAAAAATGACATGTAAAAAAATCAGCGTTTTTACTTCCAAACGCTGATTTTTTTGTTTCGTCAAATATCGACCCAATATGAACAAAAATCATCTTTAGAATGAATATTTATTCAATTTTAGGCTTAAAACTGGTCAAAAAATGACTTATAAAAAAATCAGAGTTTGAACCACCAAGCTCTGATTTTTTTGTTTCGTCAAATATCGACCCAATATGAACAGAAATGAACTTTAGAATGAATATTTATGCAATTTTAGGCTTAAAACTGGTCAAAAAATGACTTGTAAAAAAATCAGCGTTTTTACTTCCAAACGCTGATTTTTTTGTTTCGTCAAATATCGCAATATGAACAAAAATCATCTTTAGAATGAATATTTATTCAATTTTAGGCTTAAAACTGATCAAAAAATGACTTGTTAAAATTATCAGCGTTTGAACTTCCAAACGCTGATTTTTTTTTTTTTCGACCCAATATGAACAAAAATTCTTTAGAATGAATATTTATTCAATTTTAGGCTTAAAAACTTCCAAATGATTTTTTTGTTTGTCAAATATCGACCCAATATGAACAAAAATCATCTTTAGAATGAATATTTATTCAATTTTAGGCTTAAAACTGGTCAAAAAATGACATGTAAAAAAATCAGCGTTTTTACTTCCAAACGCTGATTTTTTTGTTTCGTCAAATATCGACCCAATATGAACAAAAATCATCTTTAGAATGAATATTTATTCAATTTTAGGCTTAAAACTGGTCAAAAAATTACTTGTAAAAAAATCAGAGTTTGACTCTCCAAACTCTGATTTTTTTGTTTCGTCAAATATCGACCCAATATGAACAAAAATGAACTTTAGAATGAATATTTATTCAATTTTAGGCTTAAAACTGATCAAAAAATGACATCAGCGTTTGTACTTCCAAACGCTGATTTTTTTGTTTCGTCAAATATCGACCCAATATGAACAGAAATCATCTTTAGAATGAATATTTATTCAATTTTAGGCTTAAAACTGATCAAAAAATGACATGTAAAAAAATCAGCGTTTTTACTTCCAAACTCTGATTTTTTTGTTTCGTCAAATATCGACCCAATATGAACAAAAAAAATTTTTAGAATATTTATTTATTTAATTTTAGGCTTAAAACTGGTCAAAAAATGACATGTAAAAAAATCAGCGTTTTTACTTCCAAACGCTGATTTTTTTGTTTCGTCAAATATCGACCCAATATGAACAAAAATCATCTTTAGAATGAATATTTATTCAATTTTAGGCTTAAAAGTGATCAAAAAATGACTTGTAAAAAAATCAGCGTTTTTACTTCCAAACTCTGATTTTTTTGTTTCGTCAAATATCGACCCAATATGAACAAAAATCATCTTTAGAATGAATATTTATTCAATTTTAGGCTTAAAAGTGATCAAAAAATGACTTGCAAAAAAATCAGAGTTTGAACTTCCAAACTCTGATTTTTTTGTTTCGTCAAATATCGACCCAATATGAACAAAAATCATCTTTAGAATGAATATTTATTCAATTTTAGGCTTAAAAGTGATCAAAAAATGACTTGCAAAAAAAATCAGAGTTTTTACTTCCAAACTCTGATTTTTTTGTTTCGTCAAATATCGACCCAATATGAACAAAAATCATCTTTAGAATGAATATTTATTCAATTTTAGGCTTAAAACTGGTCAAAAAATGACATGTAAAAAAATCTTCCAAACGCTGATTTTTTTGTTTCATCAAATATCGACCCAATATGAACAAAAATCATCTTTAGAATGAATATTTATTCAATTTTAGGCTTAAAAGTGATCAAAAAATGACATGTAAAAAAATCAGCGTTTTTACTTCCAAACGCTGATTTTTTTGTTTCGTCAAATATCGACCCAATATGAACAAAAATCATCTTTAGAATGAATATTTATTCAATTTTAGGCTTAAAACTGGTCGACCCAATATGAACAAAAATCATCTTTAGAATGAATATTTATTCAATTTTAGGCTTAAAACTGGTCAAAAAATGACATGTAAAAAAATCAGCGTTTTTACTTCCAAACGCTGATTTTTTTGTTTCGTCAAATATCGACCCAATATGAACAAAAATCATCTTTAGAATGAATATTTATTCAATTTTAGGCTTAAAACTGGTCAAAAAATGACATGTAAAAAAATCAGCGTTTTTACTTCCAAACGCTGATTTTTTTGTTTCGTCAAATATCGACCCAATATGAACAAAAATCATCTTTAGAATGAATATTTATTCAATTTTAGGCTTAAAACTGGTCAAAAAATTTGTAAAAAAATCAGCGTTTTTACTTCCAAACGCTGATTTTTTTGTTTCGTCAAAAAAATATGAACAAAAATCATCTTTAGAATGAATATTTAATCAATTTTAGGCTTCGTCAAATAAATCAAAAAATGACCCAATATGATCAGAAATCATCTTTAGAATAAATATTTATTCAATTTTAGGCTTAAAACTAGTCAAAAAATGACATGTTTCGTCAAATATCGACCCAATATGAACAAAAATCATCTTTAGAATGAATATTTATTCAATTTTAGGCTTAAAACTGGTCAAAAAATGACATGTAAAAAAATCAGCGTTTTTACTTCCAAACGCTGATTTTTTTGTTTCGTCAAATATCGACCCAATATGAACAAAAATCATCTTTAGAATGAATATTTATTCAATTTTAGGCTTAAAACTGTTCAAAAAATGACATGTAAAAAAATCAGCGTTTTTACTTCCAAACGCTGATTTTTTTGTTTCGTCAAATATTATAAACAAAAATCATCTTTAGAATGAATATTTATTCAATTTTAGGCTTAAAATCAAAAAATGACATGTAAAAAAATCAGCGTTTTTACTTCCAAACGCTGATTTTTTTGTTTCGTCAAATATCGACCCAATATGAACTAAAATCAACTTTAGAATGAATATTTATTCAATTTTAGGCTTAAAAGTGATCAAAAAATGACATGTAAAAAAATCAGCGTTTTTACTTCCAAACGCTGATTTTTTTGTTTCGTCAAATATCGACCCAATATGAACAAAAATCATCTTTAGAATGAATATTTATTCAATTTTAGGCTTAAAACTGGTCAAAAAATGTCATGTCGACATTGGGTCATATCGACCCAATATGAACAAAAATCATCTTTAGAATGAATATTTATTCAATTTTAGGCTTAAAACTGGTCAAAAAAATCAGCGTTTTTACTTCCAAACGCTGATTTTTTTGTTTCGTCAAATATCGACCCAATATGAACAAAAATCATCTTTAGAATGAATATTTATTCAATTTTAGGCTTAAAACTGGTCAAAAAATGACATGTAAAAAAATCAGCGTTTTTACTTCCAAACGCTGATTTTTTTGTTTCGTCAAATATCGACCAAATATGAACAAAAATCATCTTTAGAATGAATATTTATTTAATTTTAGGCTTAAAAGTGATCAAAAAATGACATGTAAAAAAATCAGCGTTTTTACTTCCAAACGCTGATTTTTTTGTTTCGTCAAATATCGACCCAATATGAACAAAAATCATCTTTAGAATGAATATTTATTCAATTTTAGGCTTAAAAGTGATCAAAAAATGACATGTAAAAAAATCAAAAACGCTGATTTTCAAAAAAATTCCCTTAAAAAAAAAATATGAACAAAAAAAATCTTTAGAAAATATTTATTCAATTTTAGGCTTAAAAGTGATGTTTGTAAAAAAATCAGCGTTTTACTTCCAAACGCTGATTTTTTTGTTTCGTCAAATATCGACCCAATATGAACAAAAATCATCTTTAGAATGAATATTTATTCAATTTTTTAAAACTGGTCAAAAAAATGTAAAAAAATCAGCGTTTTTACTTCCAAACTGATTTTTTTGTTTCGTCAAATATCGACCCAATATAAAACTTTAGAATGAATAAAAGTTAAATGAATATTTATTCAATTTTAGGCTTTTTAAAAAAATCAGCGTTTTTACTTCCAAACGCTGATTTTTTTGTTTCGTCAAATATCGAAATATGAACAAAAATCATCTTTAGAATGAATATTTATTCAATTTTAGGCTTAAAAGTGATCAAAAAATGACATGTAAAAAAATCAGCGTTTTTACTTCCAAACGCTGATTTTTTTGTTACGTCAAATATCGACCCAATATGAACAGAAATCATCTTTAGAATGAATATTTATTCAATTTTAGGCTTAAAAGTGATCAAAAAATGACTTGCAAAAAAATCAGAGTTTCAATATGAACAAAAATCATCTTTAGAATGAATATTTATTCAATTTTAGGCTTAAAAGTGATCAAAAAATGACATGTAAAAAAATCAGCGTTTTTACTTCCAAACGCTGATTTTTTTGTTTCGTCAAATATCGACCCAATATGAACAGAAATCATCTTTAGAATGAATATTTATTCAATTTTAGGCTTAAAACTTATCAAAAAATGACATGTAAAAAAATCAGCGTTTTTACTTCCAAACGCTGATTTTTTTGTTTCGTCAAATATCGACCCAATATGAACAAAAATCATCTTTAGAATGAATATTTATTCAATTTTAGGCTTAAAACTGATCAAAAAATGACATGTAAAAAAATCAGCGTTTTTACTTCCAAACGCTGATTTTTTTGTTTCGTCAAATATCGACCCAATATGAACAAAAATCATCTTTAGAATGAATAATTCAATTTTAGGCTTAAAAGTGATCAAAAAATGACATGTAAAAAAATCAGCGTTTTTACTTCCAAACGCTGATTTTTTTGTTTCGTCAAATATCGACCCAATATGAACAAAAATCATCTTTAGAATGAATATTTATTCAATTTTAGGCTTAAAACTGATCAAAAAATGACATGTAAAAAAATCAGCGTTTTTACTTCCAAAATTTTTTTGTTTCGTCAAATATCGACCCAATATGAACAAAAATCATCTTTAGAATGAATATTTATTCAATTTTAGGCTTAAAACTGATCAAAAAATGACATGTAAAAAAATCAGCGTTTTTACTTCCAAACGCTGATTTTTTTGTTTCGTCAAATATCGACCCAATATGAACAGAAATCATCTTTAGAATGAATATTTATTCAATTTTAGGCTTAAAACTGGTCAAAAAATGACATGTAAAAAAATCAGCGTTTTTACTTCCAAACGCTGATTTTTTTGTTTCGTCAAATATCGACCCAATATGAACAAAAATCATCTTTAGAATGAATATTTATTCAATTTTAGGCTTAAAACTGGTCAAAAAATGACTTGTTAAATTTATCAGCGTTTGAACTTCCAAACTCTGATTTTTTTGTTTCGTCAAATATCGACCCAATATGAACAGAAATCATCTTTAGAATGAATATTTATTCAATTTTAGGCTTAAAACTGGTCAAAAAATGACATGTAAAAAAATCAGCGTTTTTACTTCCAAACGCTGATTTTTTTGTTTCGTCAAATATCGACCCAATATGAACAAAAATCATCTTTAGAATGAATATTTATTCAATTTTAGGCTTAAAACTGATCAAAAAATGACTTGTAAAAAAATCAGCGTTTTTACTTCCAAACTCTGATTTTTTTGTTTCGTCAAATATCGACCCAATATGAACAAAAATCATCTTTAGAATGAATATTTATTCAATTTTAGGCTTAAAACTGGTCAAAAAATGACTTGTAAAAAAATCAGCGTTTTTACTTCCAAACGCTGATTTTTTTGTTTCGTCAAATATCGACCCAATATGAACAAAAATCATCTTTAGAATGAATATTTATTCAATTTTAGACTTAAAAGTGATCAAATATCGACCCAATATGAACAAAAATCATCTTTAGAATGAATATTTATTCAATTTTAGGCTTAAAAGTGATCAAAAAATGACTTGCAAAAAAATCGTTTTTACCTCCAAACTCTGATTTTTTTGTTTCGTCAAAAATAGACCTAATATGAACAAAAATCATCTTTAGAATGAATATTTATTCAATTTTAGGCTTAAAACTGGTCAAAAAATGACTTGCAAAAAAATCAGAGTTTGAACCTCCAAACTCTGATTTTTTTGTTTCGTCAAATATCGACCCAATATGAACAAAAATCATCTTTAGAATGAATATTTATTCAATTTTAGGCTTAAAAGTGATCAAAAAATGACATGTAAAAAATCAGCGTTTTTACCTCCAAACTCTGATTTTTTTGTTTCGTCAAATATCGACCCAATATGAACAAAAATCATCTTTAGAATGAATATTTATTCAATTTTAGGCTTAAAAGTGATCAAAAAATGACATGTAAAAAAATCAGCGTTTTTACTTCCAAACGCTGATTTTTTTGTTTCGTCAAATATCGACCCAATATGAACAGAAATCATCTTTAGAATGAATATTTATTCAATTTTAGGCTTAAAACTGGTCAAAAAATGACATGTAAAAAAATCAGCGTTTTTACTTCCAAACGCTGATTTTTTTGTTTCGTCAAATATCGACCCAATATGAACAGAAATCATCTTTAGAATGAATATTTATTCAATTTTAGGCTTAAAACTGGTCAAAAAATGACATGTAAAAAAATCAGCGTTTTTACTTCCAAACGCTGATTTTTTTGTTTCGTCAAATATCGACCCAATATGAACAAAAATCATCTTTAGAATGAATATTTATTCAATTTTAGGCTTAAAAGTAAAAAAATCAGCGTTTTTACTTCCAAACTCTGATTTTTTTGTTTCGTCAAATATCGACCCAATATGAACAAAAATCATCTTTAGAATGAATATTTATTCAATTTTAGGCTTAAAACTGGTCAAAAAATGACATGTAAAAAAATCAGCGTTTTTACTTCCAAACGCTGATTTTTTTGTTTCGTCAAATATCGACCCAATATGAACAAAAATCATCTTTAGAATGAATATTTATTCAATTTTAGGCTTAAAACTGGTCAAAAAATGACATGTAAAAAAATCAGCGTTTTTACTTCCAAACGCTGATTTTTTTGTTTCGTCAAATATCGACCCAATATGAACAAAAATCATCTTTAGAATGAATATTTATTCAATTTTAGGCTTAAAACTGGTCAAAAAATGACTTGCAAAAAAAATCAGCGTTTGAACCTCCAAACTCTGATTTTTTTGTTTCGTCAAATATCGACCCAATATGAACAAAAATCATCTTTAGAATGAATATTTATTCAATTTTAGGCTTAAAACTGATCAAAAAATGACTTGCAAAAAAAATCAGAGTTTGAACCTCCAAACTCTGATTTTTTTGTTTCGTCAAATATCGACCCAATATGAACAAAAATCATCTTTAGAATGAATATTTATTCAATTTTAGGCTTAAAAGTGATCAAAAAATGACATGTAAAAAAATCAGCGTTTTTACATCCAAACTCTGATTTTTTTGTTTCGTCAAATATCGACCCAATATGAACAAAAATCATCTTTAGAATGAATATTTATTCAATTTTAGGCTTAAAAGTGATCAAAAAATGACTTGCAAAAAAAAAATCAGCGTTTTTACTTCCAAACGCTGATTTTTTTGTTTCGTCAAATATCGACCCAATATGAACAAAAATCATCTTTAGAATGAATATTTATTCAATTTTAGGCTTAAAACTGGTCAAAAAATGACTTGTAAAAAAATCAGAGTTTGAACCTCCAAACTCTGATTTTTTTGTTTCGTCAAATATCGACCCAATATGAACAAAAATCATCTTTAGAATGAATATTTATTCAATTTTAGGCTTAAAACTGATCAAAAAATGACTTGCAAAAAAATCAGAGTTTGAACCTCCAAACTCTGATTTTTTTGTTTCGTCAAATATCGACCCAATATGATCAAAAATCATCTTTAGAATGAATATTTATTCAATTTTAGGCTTAAAACTGATCAAAAAATGACATGTAAAAAAATCAGCGTTTTTACTTCCAAACGCTGATTTTTTTGTTTCGTCAAATATCGACCCAATATGAACAAAAATCATCTTTAGAATGAATATTTATTCAATTTTAGGCTTAAAACTGGTCAAAAAATGACATGTAAAAAAATCAGCGTTTTTACTTCCAAACGCTGATTTTTTTGTTTCGTCAAATATCGACCCAATATGAACAAAAATCATCTTTAGAATGAATATTTATTCAATTTTAGGCTTAAAACTGGTCAAAAAATGACTTGCAAAAAAAATCAGAGTTTGAACCTCCAAACTCTGATTTTTTTGTTTCGTCAAAAATCGACCCAATATGAACAAAAATCATCTTTAGAATGAATATTTATTCAATTTTAGGCTTAAAAGTGATCAAAAAATAACTTGCAAAAAAATCAGAGTTTGAACCTCCAAACTCTGATCAAATATCGACCCAATATGATCAAAAATCATCTTTAGAATGAATATTTATTCAATTTTAGGCTTAAAAGTGATCAAAAAATGACATGTAAAAAAATCAGCGTTTTTACTTCCAAACGCTGATTTTTTTGTTTCGTCAAATATCGACCCAATATGAACAGAAATCATCTTTAGAATGAATATTTATTCAATTTTAGGCTTAAAAGTGATCAAAAAATGACATGTAAAAAAATCAGCGTTTTTACTTTCTGATTTTTTTGTTTCGTCAAATATCGACCCAATATGAACAAAAATCATCTTTAGAATGAATATTTATTCAATTTTAGGCTTAAAAGTGATCAAAAAATGACTTGCAAAAAAAATCAGAGTTTGAACCTCCAAACGCTGATTTTTTTGTTTCGTCAAATATCGACCCAATATGAACAAAAATCATCTTTAGAATGAATATTTATTCAATTTTAGGCTTAAAACTGGTCAAAAAATGACTTGTAAAAAAAATCAGCGTTTGAACCTCCAAACTCTGATTTTTTTGTTTCGTCAAATATCGACCCAATATGAACAAAAATCATCTTTAGAATGAATATTTATTCAATTTTAGGCTTAAAACTGGTCAAAAAATGACATGTAAAAAAATCAGCGTTTTTACTTCCAAACGCTGATTTTTTTGTTTCGTCAAATATCGACCCAATATGAACAAAAATCATCTTTAGAATGAATATTTATTCAATTTTAGGCTTAAAACTGGTCAAAAAATGACATGTAAAAAAATCAGCGTTTTTACTTCCAAACTCTGATTTTTTTGTTTCGTCAAATATCGACCCAATATGAACAAAAATCATCTTTAGAATGAATATTTATTCAATTTTAGGCTTAAAACTGGTCAAAAAATGACATGTAAAAAAATCAGCGTTTTTACTTCCAAACGCTGATTTTTTTGTTTCGTCAAATATCGACCCAATATGAACAAAAATCATCTTTAGAATGAATATTTATTCAATTTTAGGCTTAAAACTGATCAAAAAATGACATGTAAAAAAATCAGCGTTTTTACTTCCAAACGCTGATTTTTTTGTTTCGTCAAATATCGACCCAATATGAACAAAAATCATCTTTAGAATGAATATTTATTCAATTTTAGGCTTAAAACTGGTCAAAAAATGACATGTAAAAAAATCAGCGTTTTTACTTCCAAACGCTGATTTTTTTGTTTCGTCAAATATCGACCCAATATGAACAAAAATCATCTTTAGAATGAATATTTATTCAATTTTAGGCTTAAAACTGGTCAAAAAATGACATGTAAAAAAATCAGCGTTTTTACTTCCAAACGCTGATTTTTTTGTTTCGTCAAATATCGACCCAATATGAACAAAAATCATCTTTAGAATGAATATTTATTCAATTTTAGGCTTAAAACTGGTCAAAAAATGACATGTAAAAAAATCAGCGTTTTTACTTCCAAACGCTGATTTTTTTGTTTCGTCAAATATCGACCCAATATGATCAAAAATCATCTTTAGAATGAATATTTATTCAATTTTAGGCTTAAAACTGGTCAAAAAATGACATGTAAAAAAATCAGCGTTTTTACTTCCAAACGCTGATTTTTTTGTTTCGTCAAATATCGACCCAATATGAACAAAAATCATCTTTAGAATGAATATTTATTCAATTTTAGGCTTAAAACTGGTCAAAAAATGACATGTAAAAAAATCAGCGTTTTTACTTCCAAACGCTGATTTTTTTGTTTCGTCAAATATCGACCCAATATGAACAAAAATCATCTTTAGAATGAATATTTATTCAATTTTAGGCTTAAAACTGGTCAAAAAATGACATGTAAAAAAATCAGCGTTTTTACTTCCAAACGCTGATTTTTTTGTTTCGTCAAATATCGACCCAATATGAACAAAAATCATCTTTAGAATGAATATTTATTCAATTTTAGGCTTAAAACTGGTCAAAAAATGACATGTAAAAAAATCAGCGTTTTTACTTCCAAACGCTGATTTTTTTATTTCGTCAAATATCGACCCAATATGAACAAAAATCATCTTTAGAATGAATATTTATTCAATTTTAGGCTTAAAACTGGTCAAAAAATGACATGTAAAAAAATCAGCGTTTTTACTTCCAAACGCTGATTTTTTTGTTTCATCAAATTTCGACCCAATATGATCAAAAATCATCTTTAGAATGAATATTTATTCAATTTTAGGCTTAAAACTGGTCAAAAAATGACATGTAAAAAAATCAGCGTTTTTACTTCCAAACGCTGATTTTTTTGTTTCGTCAAATATCGACCCAATATGAACAGAAATCCACTTTAGAACGACTTTTTATTCAATTCTAAGCGAAAATAAAAATAAGGCCGCTCCCATTTTTGTTGATCTTTTTCCATAGTTTTTAAGAAATTTTCAAAAAAAAATTTATGTCAAAAACAAAATTTATCATGAATTTTCTTCTCTAAAAATATTTAAAAAAAAATTATTTTTCAAAAATTTTTTTTTTATGAAATTTTTAACTTGAAATACTTTGAGATCAATTTTCAACTGTCAAATATCAATGTAAATACCATAAAAATACTAAAAACTCATAAGGGCCAAAATTTGTAAAAACAAAAGGTTTGCAGCGGCCTTATTAACGGAAAATATTTAAAAAATCAAACGAGACGAATGAAAGTGATAATTACCATTTTAACCGATATTTGAGACGAATAAAAATGACAAATCCCCGCACATCCGTTTTGGCGGCGCTCTTTTCATTCCGGAAACTCCCGTACAGCTCCATACATGCCTCACAGCCAGTACGAGACATACGCAAAAAAAAACTGAAGCCCAAATGCCAGTTGGGACCCCAACCCATGTATCAATCAACTCGAGGTGCGAACTTAAAAAAAAAATCATAAAAAACCCATTTACAACACAAAAACCCATCAATTAAATCCTGAAAGGTAACAAAGTGTGTGACGCTCGGCACGCTGCTTGCGATGCACATCGAGCTCAGTGTCTCGCGCGACAACTTGACGCGGAAATTGCGATTTAAGATTCGTTCACGTTCTGTTCTTTTTTTTCGCTGCGACTGTCTGCGTTGCGATTCACAGACTTTCGTGCACGCGTTGCTGCTCTCTCAAAAAAAAAAAAGTTATTCACACTCACACAATAAAAAAATAAAAAAAAAAATAGCAGGAAGAATGTGGCAAAAAATAAAAATACGTCGCGGAGTAATTTGATGGCCTTTGAAGGAAATCGGCAAAGAGACAATTTTTTTTATTTTTGCCGAAACGTCAACAAAGGAAGCGCGTTCCTGAATGATGATGACGATGATGTTGATAGGAATTGGCGACGTCATATAAGAAAAAAAAAGAATACATAATATGTTGTGCACGATAAAAAAATTGTTCTATTTGTGCTGCTTTGTGTGTTTTGCGAAGTTGGTAAAAGAAGAAGATGTTGCGACGAAGAAAAAAAATTTTTACAATTTCGGGTGATTTTTCGTATCTCTGTGTGAGGAAAATTTCGGAAAATGTGCATCCAACGTCGAGTGTGACCTAAATTTCGTCTTGCGTTAAAACTTTATTTTTTTTCCGTTGCAGATCTTGTTACAACAATTCAACAGCGAAGCGTGGCAAAGTTATTGTTCAAATAACTCAACAAAAAAAAAATCTTTTATTTTTCAAAAAAATCATTGAAAAGTAATTTTTTCTACACTTTTCGTCAACAACAACCAGCAACGAAGATGACAGAATCTTTGAAATTCGGTCCCGAATGGCTCCGCAATACAGTGGCTCCGGCACTCGATGCCGCCGCGAGTTTGACATCGAATGCGTCAAATAGCTCGTCGCGCTACCCGCTGGCAGAGTTCCGTTACGGCAGAGAAGAAATGTTGTCTTTGTTCGACAAAAACATAAAGCTGCCCGAAATCTATTCAAAATATAAGAAATTGTTTGTGGATAAGATACAGTGCCCGTTGGCGTTGACACCATCCACAGACGAGGAGCTCGAGTATTCGCGGAGTGCGTGGCCAACGCGTTCTGTGGGCGCTCCCGGATCCACGGGCGGCCGAGGCAGGGGAATTTCCGCGGAACGGGGCAGAGGTCGTGGCAGAGGCGTTTATCATCCGTCATATCAGCGATCGACTTCGTTATATGACGAGGAGGGGCGCTCCATTGGAAGGGTAAGAAATTTATTTTTTTTAAGTTTTGGGAAATTTTTTTAAAGAAATATCTAAAAATGAAAAAAAAAATTTAAATTTTGGAAATTTTTTTTTATCAAAAATTATTTGAAAAAGATCAAATTTTCTTACTTTTTAATTTTTTATGAAAAAAAATCATTAAAATATGGAAAATTGTTAAAAATATAATTAAAAAAAATATTTGATTAATAATAAAAATTATTTAATTAAAAATCAAAATTATGTCCCTGATTAAAAAATAAAATATTTGAATTAAAATTTATTAAAAAAAATAATTTTTAAAATATTTCGAAATTTTCTTGAAAATTTTCTAAACATTTTTACTCTATTAAATAGCTATAAATTTATATAATTTTTTTAAATTTAATTAAAAAATTTAAATTATTTTCATTAAAAATTTAATTAAAAACATTTAAAATTTAAAAATAATTTTTATTTTATTTTATTAATTTTTTTTTATTTTTTTATTTAAATTAAAATTTATTATTTTATTTTTAAATTTAATTAAATTAAATTTTAATTTATAAAATTATTTTAATTTAATTAAATTTTATTTTTTTAAATATTTAATTTTTTTTTTTTTTATTAAATATTTAAATTAATTTAATTCAAAGTTTCTTTCAAAAACATTTAATTTTTATTAATTTTTTTTTATTATTTTATTTTATTTTACAAAGAAATGTTCATTCTGAAGGACTTTTTTTTATTTTTATTCAATATTTTTAACTGAATTAAATTTTAATTTAATTAAATTATATTTTTATTAAATTTTAAATTAATTTTTTTTTATTTATTAAATTTATTAATAATTTTTATTCTATTATCTAAATTAAAATTTTTTTTTTTTATTTTACAAAGAAATGTTCATTTTGAAGGCCTTTTTTTATTCTTATTTTTTTATTTAATATTTTTTAATTAAAAAATAAATTTTAAATTAAATAAATTATTTTTAAATTTTTTATAAACTCTTTTCACCTTTAATTTTTATTTAAAATTAAATTTTAGTAAAAGTTTTAAATTTTCATATTTTTTCTAAAAATATTTTTCCTTTTTTTTTATATTTTTTTTATCTTTATGAACTTAAAATTTTTTTCCATCAAATTTTCATCTAAATTTTTTTTTTAGGGAGAACGTCCTTGGCTCGAACGCAATGGCACGGGAGACGGCGTCGGCGAATTTGGCACAACAACGAGTCCCCGCAAGGAATATGGGCGCGTTGGTGCGGAAAATTGGCGCCGCAGTCGAACGGATGAAGAAGGTACAGCAGGCGGCAGCGAATGGCGAAGCTCGGGCTTTTCGACGCGCGACACGAAATGGGGAGCAGGTCGTTCGTGGCGCGACGACGAGTATGGCGGCGGCAGCAAGGAGGAATACCAACGATCCGTTAGCAATCCGAACGGCTCGAATGGCATCGAACGAAAACCCTACGCGTCGGCGACGGGCCTGAAAAAACGTTCTTGGGGCGAAGGCGACGAATCTTCGCTGCCCGAATGGGCGACGGAAGATCCCTCCGACTATGGCGGAAGTTTCGATGCGACGGGAGCTTTTCACGATTCCGAAGACGATGATCCGCGAAATCATCATCATCATCGACAACGTTCGCCATCGGGAAAAGTTCAAAACGACACGAGGAGTGAAAAGCGCGAAGTGACAACAGCGACGACCGCAACGAAAAAGCAACAAGAAACGCAAGATCGAAGCAGTGAGGAGCGCGAAGTGGATCGAAAAACGGAATCTTCGTCGTCGGAAAGCAAAAGCAATGAAGGATCTCTCGAAAAGGAAGTGAAACCCGTACCGAACAACGTGGAAAATGCGAAACGTGCCAAGGAAAGTCCCACGGAAACGCCCGTTGTGCCGCAAACTACGGAATTGCGACGCGTCGCAGGCACGGGACGCGTTCAAAACATCTCAGAATCAAGTGTGGATCGCATGCAAGAAGTAGCTGACGACATGGTGGCCCAATTGATGATGGAAGACGAGCTGATAAACGCGTTCGAGAACGATTTGGGTCTCAACAAGTCCGGAACGAGTCCCTTGATGGGCGGCAACGGCATGCCAAATAATCGTTCGTCATCCGCAAGTCATCAGCATCAAGCGCAACAACCCCCGACGAGACCCAATCCCGCTTCCACGGACTTTTGGTACTACCAAGACCCCCAAAATAAGGTTCAAGGACCCTTTTCGGCCGCCGAAATGTCGGAATGGTATCGCGCCGGGTACTTTGACGAGAAACTTTTTGTGCGTCGCGGATGCGATTCGCGTTTCTCGACGCTCGGTGACCTGATAAAGATTTGCGGCGGCGCCATGCCTTTCATTTCATCGCATTTAATACCAGCAATGGTCACACCTGAGCTTCCAGTTTTGCAGAATCCGTTGTTATCCGCCCCCATGCTCGACGACGTGCAACTCAAATTTCAACTTCATGCGTTGCAAAAGCAGTTTATGGTGCGTCAGCAGCAAATTATTCTGCAAAAACTCATGGCAACCGAGCCATGGACCATGCTGACGACGGAACAGCAAAATACAATGTTGTCGCATCACATGTCGCAAGTAACGTTGCCCGATAACCTGATGACGACGGCGAGCCTTGTGGGACTTAATCCGGCGCAATTGCAACAATTGCACCAACAAACGATGCAGGGCACGTCTCCCGCATCGCAGCAACCACAGTCGAATAGTCATAATGTGCCTTCTAATATTATTTTGAACCAAGCGGCGTCTCCGGCGAATCAGCGACACCCGGCAACGGCGACACAAAATGCTCCCGCCAACAACGGGACACCTCAAATGCCCCAAAATCCCGACCAGATTCGTCAGTTAATCCATTCGATGAGTCTCGGGCAGCCCCAAGTTCCGCAGAAAATGTCACCGATTGAAGCCGATCCGATAAAATCGCTCATCATGCAACTTTCCATGCAGAAAAATAGTCCCGTTCCTTCGAATATGCAGCCTGGACATCCGTTAGCGAAGCCAATGGGTCATCCAGATCCCGTTTTCCCGTGGGGCATGCCCGGAAATCAGCAGCAAATGCTTCACATGCAATCGCCGCAGCAGCAGCCCAACACTCAATTCCATCATCAAATGCGAAACATGCCCGGCTTCAATATGATGGAAAGCGACATGGAGCTCCGAAAAAATGAATTACAACAACAACAACAAAGCCAGCAATGGAATGCGAATGCTCCCGTGACGACGCCCGGATCAAAGGCCTCGTCGTTGCTCAGCATGTGGGAAATGCCGCCAATTAAGACGCCCGTCATCAATAACGGCGACATCATGCCGAACAATAATTTTGTCGATGCCGCAAAGACTGAACAACAAGAGCAGCAAGAAAAGCAGCGACAATTCCTCCTGGAGGAACAACAAAGACACATGCAGCAGCAACAGCAAAATCACGCGCCAGTTGAGGAGAAAAAACACGAAGAAGAAGAATTGAAGACGCCGCCGACGGAAATGAAAGTTGTCGAGTCGAAGGAATCGAAGCGACAAGCGAAAAAGGCTGAACAAGAACAAGAAACGGCCAAAAATAAGCAAAATAAGAAGGGCGGCGATGCGAATAAGGGTCAGCAACAGCAACAGAGCTCAAAGGCGAAATCGGCGCAGAAGGAGGCTGATGAGAAAAAACGCAAAGCTGACGAGAAGAAAAAGTCGAAGGAAATGAAGGAACGTCAACAGGTCGAGGAGAAGCGCAAACAAGAGGAAATGATGGAACAGCAACGCAAATCCAAGTTACTCGAAGCTCAGCGACGCGAGACGCAAATGAAGATTCAAGAAGAGCAACTTGCGATGCAGCAACAAGTGAGTTTTGTTTTTAATTTTTTTTTTTTTTTTAAATTTACCAAAAATTTATTTTTGTAGAATTTTCATATTTTTAACCTTAAAATCCATTTCAAAGTTATTAAAATTTTTTTTTTATAATTTTTGATGAATTTCAAGCTAATGGGCTTTGAAAATTCATCAAATGGGAACCATCCAAAAGGCATCAAAATGAAAATTAAATTATTGGGCTTTTAATTTTTACGTTATTTTATTTTAATTTTTATTTAGTTTTTTTCAATTTTCAAGCTTAAGAACCATCAGAAAGACATCCAAAGCAATTTTTCATAATTTTTGATCAATTTCAAGATTTGAAATCATCAAAATACATTCAAAAAATTTTTTTTGATTTCTGAAAAATAATAAGAGAACTATTAAATTAAATAATTTTGAAAAATTTAACAATTTATTTTTTTTTTGACAAATTATCATTTCTCTGACGTGAATTTTTTTTAAAATTAAAAAAAAAATAATTTTCTTAAAAAAAAAAAAATTAAAATCAAATTAAATTTTTCTTCTCATTTTTCAGCAGGCAGCCCATAACAAGGCTCAGCAACAGCAACAACAACAGCAGCAGCAACAACAAAATCAACGTCCCGTCACTCAAATGGCTCCGTGGTCAAATAGTTTGGCAGCGGGTCAATCTGGTCCCAGTCTCGCTGAAATTGAGAAAGCTGAACGCCAACAACGTGCCGAGCAAATGCGCATCGAGCAAGCAATGCGCGAACAACGCGAACAGCAACAAATGTTCGAGATGCAACAAAAGCAAGAAAGTATCTTAAAATGGAACGCTCAAAATATCATGCCGGCTGCGGTAAAATCTCTCGCGGAAATTCAAGCCGAGGAACATGCGAAGCAAACTGCCGTCGAAAAGGAGTTGCAAGCACAAAATGTAAGAGTTTTTCTAAAAAATTTAATTTTTTTTTCAATTTTAATTTATTTTTTTTTTAATTTTAATTTAATTTTTTTAAATTAAATTTCTTTTAAATTTTATTTTTTTTTTAATTTAATTTTTTTTTATTTTAATTGTTTTAAATTTTATATTTTTTACATTTTTTTTTCAATTTTTTTTTTTAATTTTAATTTTTTTAAATTTAATTTAAATTTTATTTTTTTTTTAATTTAATTTTTTTTTAAATTTATTTTAATTATTTTTTTAATTTTTTTTTCAATTTTTTTTTTTAATTTTAATTTTTTTTTTCATTTTTTTTTTTTAAATTTATTTTTTTTTTAAATTTTTTTTAATTTATTTTTTTTTTAAATTAATTTCTTTTTAATTTAATTTTTTTTTCAATTTTATTTTTTTTAATTTTAATTTTTTTTTAAATTATTAATTTTTTCAGGCTGCCAAGCAACGCGAAGAAGAAAAGAAGGGAGTTTCGAACATGGCGTCCTTCTGGAGTACAACGGCACAACAATCCGCCTGGAATACCGGCAAAATTTGGGGATCGGGTGCCTCGTCGAACTTTTCTACGTCGGGCGGCGGCTTCTGGGAAGAGCCCACGAAGGTTGCGACAAATCAAAAGGGCAATGCGCAAAGCGGCGGCACCAAAATGTTGGCGAAAAGTCAAACGATGGGCAGCATCACGACAAATAAAGCAGCTCAAAAGGATCAGAAAGCGAAGCAGGCGGCTTCCGCTGCGGCGTCATCCAATGCAAAAAGTGTCACAAACAGCAACAAGACAAATGCCGTTGCCTCGTCTGCCACAAAAGCCGCGAAAAGTGACAAGAAAAGCGAGGACAGCCATAATGCTGAATTCAACGCTTGGTGTTGCAAGGCATTGAATAATTTGAATGCGGAAGTTGATGGTAAAAAAATTTTTTTTTTCGTGTGAAAATTTAAATTTTTATTGATTTAATTGATTGCAGTTCCCACTTTTGTTGGATTTTTGCACGACATTGAGTCACCTTATGAGATCAAGGATTATATCAAAATGTACTTGGGTAAGAAAATTCGAAAAAAATAATTATTTTAAATCAGATTTTATTTTTTTTTTGTTCTTCAGGTGAAACCAAAGAATGCATTGAATTTTCTAAACAATTTCTCGAACGTCGCAGCAAATTGAAGAACCAACAACGGGCCCAAAACGCTCATATCGATGACATGTGTTCACCAGCGCCTGCGTTGACGCCAAACGATTTTCAAGAAGTCAAGGTAAAATTTTTGTTTTTCTGTCGAGATTCATTCGAAAATTTTAATTTTTGAAAAAAAAAAATTACAGTTGTCAAAATGTTTTAGTTAAAATTTCAAATTTTGAAGCTAAAAACGTCAAAAATGTGACATCTGTCAAAAATTTCCCCATTAGTATTTGTATAAATGTCAATTTTCTGTCAAAATTTGACAGATGTCTAAATTTTTCATTGAAATTTCATTACTGTCAATTTTCCTTATTATCTTCAGTCATTTTTTTAGTTAAAATTTTATTTTTGAGAATGATTTTAATGAAAAATTATAAAATCTTCTGACAGCTGTCATTAAATGAACTGTCAAAATTAAGAATTGACATAAAATTTAAGTAAAAATTAAATTTTTGAAGATATTTTAGAGACAAAATATGAGATTTTACTCAAATTTCTTGATAAATTTAATTTTTCTAATTGTCAAATTTTGACAGATGTCAAAATTTTTTAAACCAAAATTTCCAAAATAAAACCAAAATAATATTTTTTATAGAAATTTTTTTGTCAAATCAAATTTAATTTTTAAGAATTCAAAAGGAAAAAAACTAAATTATTTTAAAATTAAAATTTTACCCAATTTTTTTTGATAAATGTCAAATTTTTGAAACTTAAAAACTGACAGCTGTCAAAATTTTTTGTGAAAGAACTCATTTTCTAACAACTCAAACATCAAAAAATAAATTTTTCATGAAAAATGTCAAGAAAATGCTAAAACTTAACAATTTTACTCAAAATAATTTTGACAGATGTCAATTTTAAACTTTCAAAAATTTGACATTTATCAAAATTTTTGGGTAAAATTTCAATTTTAAGACGATTTAGTTTTTTTTCCTTGTGAATTCTTAAAAATTAAATTTTAGAAAAAGTAAAAAAAAAGTAATTTTTTGTCAAAAATTCTTTCTCAAATGTCAAATTTTCTTATTTTTAAATATTTGACAGGTGTCAATATTTTTAAATAAAAATTTAATTTTTAATGATTCAAAAAAAAAAAAATAATTAAATTTTTTGATAGAAATTGTTATAAAATGGCTCAAAATTTAAATTTTATTAAAATTTTTTGATAAATGTCAAATTTTTTAAATTTGAAATTTGACAGCTGTCAAAAAAATATGAAAGAACTTAATTTCTAACAAGTTAATGATTTTTTAATAATTTATTCAAGAAAAATCTAAAAAATTGTTAAAAAATCAAAATTTTATTAAAAAATAATTTTGACAGCTGTCAAATTTTTTACTTGTCAAAAAAAATTAACGAAAATATTTTTTTTTCTTTTTCAGAATAAAACTAAAAAAGTGAAAAAGGGGAAGATGACCAAGGTCGATAATCGTATGCTCGGTTTCTCCGTGACCGCATCGCCCCATTGGAATCTTGAAAAGAACATGGATTCATCATAAAAAGTCTTCTAAAAAAACACAACAAAACTACAAACACGAAAAATGTAGCAAAAAATCATATTACAAAAATTATGATATGAAAAAAAAAATTGTTGAGTCTATTTTGATCTTTTAATTAAGTTTTATTTCGTTCACTTAAATTGTATTTGATTATTCAAGCAAAAGCAAGAAATACAAGAAAAATATGACAATTAAAGTGCATAAATGCATAAAAAGTTCGTAACTCGAGACATGATTAAATAAAGCGAAATATTTAAGAAAAAATTTTTTTTTAATTTTTTTTATTTCGATTTTCAACATTCCGAATAAAAAAAAACATTTTTTTTTTTAAATGAACGAGATTGGAATGTCTCAACTTTATTTTTAACATACAAAAATAATACTTTTTGATCTTTTTTTAGTGTTCACTGCGGATTTTCCGGGGTTTCTGTCGCCTCGCTGGCGCCCGGTGTCGTTTTGTCATGACGTCTTTTGGCATCGGCAGACAGCAAACTATTGTTGACGGTCAAAAGTGTAGCGCGATCTCGCAAACTCATGCCATTGCTGCCGATTCCCGTGACTCCGGTGCCCTCTTGATCGTCCAAAAAGCGATCCATGATGCACGGGACCCGAATTTGCGTTGTACTTTTTCTTGTCGAAGCGATTATTTTTGCTTACAAAGGCATCGTAACGTTCGGATTTCTTCCAGTGATAGTAAAATTGGATAATTTCGCCGACACTTTTGCCGGGAACTTTTGTCGCCCGTATTTCGTGAAAGTTTTTTCCGTGTGCCAAAAGTCCCGCTTCAAAATTCGTGCATTCCTCCTCGGACCAACAACTACTTTTCTCGTCTGTGCTCGAGTTTTGGGCCTCTTTTAGGCGATCGGAGGCCTTTTCCGTGTCATACGAGCTTTCTTGCAACGTCGCAAGAGCTTTTTCGTCATCTCGAATGTGACGTGAGGCGTTGTGAGAGTTACTGGGAACGACATCGCCCGATGCCCATGTCACTGCGGAGTCCGTTGCACGCGGATTTTGTTTGATTTTCTGTAAAAAAGCGACAACAGCTTCCTCCGCCATGCAATACGGACTCCAAATCAGTTGATCGCTCTTGTCACTGCCCATTGTCTCGCCAATTTCCGGAATTTGCGCTTGATGTTCGACGCCGATCATGATTTTTTTGCGATTATCACTCTCGTCGGGCTCGTAGTCGACGTCACTTTCCTCCGCTGCCGCCAAAATCGCACTTAACGAGTTCACGCCGACCGGATAAAGTCGTTTTAGGTCGGATTCTTCGTCCTCGAGATCAGATTCTGCCTTACTTTCGTCGGCATTTGTCTTGTTTGTCGTATCGGCATCATCTTCGACACTTTCCTCCTCGTCCATAGCCATCGGTTGGTTGTAGTACATTGCCAAAAGTTGTTCGAGCGGCATATCGCCTTCACGCTGAAGGTCATCAAGTTCGTTATCGGCACCGGCTTCAGCTGCTGCCTGTCGTTCTTCCTCCTCGAGCGTTTGTTCGTCGTCGAAATCGTGAATCATCATCTATGGAAAAGTATTTTTTTTATTAAAAATTGATTGAAAAGACAAAAATTGAAGGATTACCTCGATTGTCGGCTCGAATTCTTTATCCTTCTCCTCAGACATTTTCGAGATTCACTTTAAATGATGAAATTTTTGAATTTTTTGTGATTTCTGATGAATTTTTGTGTTATTTTAAGACAAATTTAATTTTGAAAAACCAAAAAGTCCCGAAATTTACTGCGAAATTCAAGATTTTGAGCTTCCCTCGAAGGCTTCGCGTTTGTTTTGGTTTCTACGAATTGCGAAATGGGTTTCCGCCAATTTTTTTTCAAATGTGTCATGGGATTGTAATGAGATGAATGAGAGTGAGTACTGAAATTGCAATATTTTTGGGATTGAAATTGATTAAAAAATTTTGGAATTGATGAAAATTTCAAGTTTATTACAATTTTTGAAAGTTTTTAGCAATATTTTATCAAAATTTGATCTAAAAATTGGATTTTGAAGCACAAAGTCACCGTATTATATGAAAATTGCCATTTTGCTAATTCAAGACACAATTTAGGGTTGCCAACTATTTTTTTGAAAAGTTTTCAGATTTTCGAATAAAAAATCTAAAAATTATTTTTTTTTAGATTTGTTTTATTTTTTATTTAATTAAAATAATATTCAACAACCATTCAATAAGTTAAAATTTTCAAAAATAAAATGATAAATTTTAATTATTTTGAAAATTTTGAACTAAAAGCATTTAATTTTTCTGTGAATTTTGAAATGAATATTGGAGAAAAATTTTCAAAACTGGTAAACTTTTGTTTTTAATTTTTACCTTTAGGTCGAAAAAAGTAGAAAATATTTTGAATTTCCTTCTGACTAAATTCTTACGAACTTTTAAGACGCCATCTTGGAAAGATATATAATATTGATTTTTTAAAAATTAAGAATATCTAAAAAATTTTAACAATTTTTTATAAAAGAATCAATTTAAAAAATTTTGAAATGTAAAGTTTTAAAAGTATTCAGTATTAAAAATTTTTTATATGTGAAGAATTATCAATTTCAAAAAATTTTTTTTTATGTTTATTATTTAGCCTAAATTAACAAAAAACAAAAGAAAGTTTAATAATATTTCTCAAAATGGATAATTTTTTCAGAATTTTAAATCAGAACATAAAAAATTAAAAAAAAAATAATTCGCCAAAAACATTGAAAATTTTTTCTAATTATGAATTTAGATAAGTGCTTGAAATAATGAAAAATATTTTTATCAAATTTTTGTCGTCAAATTCTTTAAAAATATAAAATTTTCCAAAGATTTAAAATATTTTTTTACAAATTTTTCGACAAAATTTAAAGTTTTTGTGAAATTTTCGAATATTTGAAAAAAAAATCTAAAAATTTACGAAAAATTAAAAAAAATCTTGAAATTTTCAAAAAATTGAAAAAAAAAAAATTGTAAACTTTTCGAAAAACAAAAGAGTTTTCAATAAATTTTTCCACAAATCAAAATTTTTTTTTTAAATTTTCGAATTATTTATTGAGAAAAATTTCTTAAAATTTTCTAAAAATTATAAAATTTTTAAAAAATTGAAAAACTTTTTCGACCAAATTTTAAGTTTTTTGAAAATTTAAAAGAGTTTCTTAAAATTTATGAAAAATTAAAATAAAGTTCTTGAAATTTTCGAAAAATTAAAAAAAAAATATAAAATTTTCGAAAATTGAGAAAAAATTTTTTTTCTGAAGAAAAAAATCTGGCAACCCTACACATATCGTCATCTCTTCGAAGGCAGCAAAGTGAAATTTTTTGTTATTCGAATTTGATCCGATATTCAGGTAAGAAAAAAGCTGAAAATATGTTAAAAAGTTAGTTAAAAGTGCTCTCTGTCCATTTCCGATAAAATTCTGTGAAAATTCAAAGTGTTCGATAGCTAAATTTTCCTTTTTATCTTCGCAGCGTTTCTTCTTCTTCGAATCTCTGTGCGTCTCACACACAAACGACACACACGAACACACACACAGAACCTCCTCATACACACTCAAACTATCAAAAGAAAAAAAAAATCTTGAAAACTCTCGAAAATCATGCAAAGTCAAGCGCAACCCCGACAATTTAATGGAGATGGGTAAGCAAAAGCCAATCCACATTATTTTTTGTTGGTGTGATTGAAATTTTTGCCTTTTTTGCTACTTTTCGCTGTCGCTACCGTCGTAGGCAGCACGCATACACACGTTTTTCAATGTAGCTGAAAAAAATCCAATATGGATGCTCGATCGATTTTTATTTTTGTAGTGTCTTTGTTGTTTTTGTGTGTTTCGTAATAGTTGACGTTTTAACGAAAAAAATCATTTTTTGCGTTTCAGAGCCCCGAAAAAACGTTACGGCGAATTCCAACCACGCAACAAGTTCAACGGCAATAATTTTAATCCCGAATTCGCGAACATGAGTCATCAGCAGCATCCACAGCAATTTGCTCCTGCGTTCAATCCGCATCACGGCGGCGGCAATGGAGGCATGCCCAAATTCGATGTGCCTCCCTTTCCGGGTGCGCAATTCAATAACAATGGCAACGGAGGTCCGCCACAGCCGCGTAACAATCAGCGCAATTTCAACGGGAAACCGAATCCGGTGAAGAAAGACTACAACAACGAGCCGTATTTCCACGAGAAGGTATTTCCCCCTAATAACTCTCATAATAATAACGATTCGTTTGGAGGTCCAAAAAAATTTCCGGGCTCCACGTTTCACGCTGCACCCAATTCTAACACTAATTTCCCCCACAAGAAAAAAGACACCAATGAGTTTGTGCCGCGCGGCGTCGCTCCGCATCATCAGCAGCAACAGCAGCAGCAATTCCGCCCGAAATTCGAGGACACGAAAAACATGTCGAAGGAAGATCGTGCGAAATTGCAAAGCATGAAGGCCAAACACCCGGGACAAAACTTGGCGACACCCACATGGGAAGTTATCGGGCTCGAGGAGTTCCGCAAGAACTTTTATGTCCCGCACGAGAACATTTTGCGACGCACTTTGGAAGACGTCACCTCGTTCCGCGTCACAAATTCCATCACAGTCACCGGCGAAGATGTTCCGCATCCCAACCAGGCCATGGAGGAAGTTCGTTTCCCCGATGGCTTGATGCGCGAAATGACAAAACAAGGATTTACTGCTCCCACGCCAATTCAGAGTCAAGGTTGGCCCATCGCGTTATCGGGACGTGATATGGTTGGCATCGCTAAAACTGGATCGGGAAAGACTTTGGTAAGAATTTTTTTTTTTTTTGCGTTTTGAGACTGAAAATTTTATTTTTTTATAGGCTTATATGCTCCCGTCGATGGTTCACATCACGTACCAAAAACCCGTAAGACGCGGAGATGGACCAATTGTCTTGGTTCTTGCTCCAACGCGTGAATTGGCACAACAAATTCAAACAGTAGCACGTGACTTTGGTGTTCATAACATGAATAAGGCTCCGATTCGTAACACATGTATCTTTGGAGGATCCCCGAAAGGTCCACAAATTCGCGATTTGGAGCGTGGTGTTGAAATTGTAAGTTTTTTTTTTAAATTTTTAAAAACATTCCAAACTATTTTTTTTTAAAAATTGTAAAAAAATCGAAAATTTTGATAAAAATTTTGAAAAATTTTCGGAAAACTTAAGTGAAAATTTTAAAGTCAAGGCAAAAAAAATTAATGATTTTAACTTAAGCTTTCTTTAAGTCAAAATTTTTTTAAGACTTAAGATATTTTTTGAATTAAGCTTATGTTTAAGAGCAAGTCAAAAAATGATTAGTTTTGAAATTTTTACTAAAATAAAAAAAAATATGATTTTTTTATTCGGAAAATTTTGTCGAAAAAATTGAGGGGGAAAAATAAAATTAAATATTATAATACAAATTTTTTTGAATATTTTGGAATTTTTAATATTGATCATGAAAAATTTTCTTTAAATAAATTAATTTATACAAAAAATTAAAGAAATTTTATTTATTTATTTTTATTGAAATGTTAAAAAAAAACATTTTTTTAAAAGTCAATGATAAAAAAAATTATTTTTTTTAAAAATTTTAAATTTTGGGATGTTTTTTGATGAAAAAAAATTTTCTTTACTTTTCAAGTTCAAATTTTAAAATAAAAAACTAATAAAAAATAAATTTTAAAAAATTTTAATTTTTCTAAAAATTTAAACAATTACTTAAGCAAAAAATTCAAAAAAATTTATTTTTTTATTTTTTTGAAAAATATTATGGGACAATCTATGAAAATATTAATTTTAAGCAAAATTTTTAAATTTTTTTTTTAAATTTGGTAGTTAAGTTTTGACTTAATAATTTTTTTTTGTCTTAAGTTAAATATATGAAATTTTCTATTTATTTACCTATTTAATTTATTTATTTTTTGAAAAACCATAAATTATTAAAAAAATTTAAAAAATTAAAAAAAATATGAAAAAAAAAAAATTTTTAAATAATTAAAATAATTTTAACCTAAATTTTTTTTAAACTTAACTTTAAAATTTTGAAAAGCCGAAAATTGGGAAATTTAAGAAAATAAAAGTTAAAATTTTTTTTAAAATTTTTTGCATTTTTTTGAAATCGTTTGAAAATTAAAATCAAATTTTTTTAGTTAGTTTTAAATTTTGTCAAAACTTAAAAATTTCACAAAATAAATATTTCAAAAAAAATTAAAATTCTTTCTAAAAAAATTTTTTTCAAATTTTTTAATAATTATTTTAAAGCAAGTTAACTCAAAAATTATTTTAAATACTGGAAAAATTATCAAAAAAATTTTTAATAATCAATAAAATACCAAAAAATGTCAAAAATTTTAATTTTTTTTTTAATTATTTTTATTTTTCGACATAAAGTGAAAAAATTAAAGTTTTTAAAAAAAAATTGAAATAAATTTATTAAAGAAATCTTGCAAAATTTAAAAAAATTCTTCAAAAAATATTAAAACTTTTATTTTAGAAAATTTGTTAAAAAAAAGTGAAAAAATAAAAAATTCATAAAAAAATTCGAAAAAAATTAAATTTCATACATTTTTTTAATTTTCAGGTAATTGCAACTCCAGGACGTCTCATTGACTTTTTGGAACGTGGAATCACTAACTTGAAACGTTGCACTTATCTCGTACTTGACGAAGCTGATCGTATGCTCGACATGGGTTTCGAGCCCCAAATTCGTAAGTTTCTATTTCTAAAAAAAAATTATTCAATTTCACTGAAAAAAAAAATTTTTTTTAAAGGTAAAATTATTGAGCAAATTCGCCCCGATCGTCAAGTGCTCATGTGGTCAGCAACTTGGCCCAAGGAGGTTCAATTACTCGCCGAAGACTTTTTGAAAGATTACATCAAAATCAATATCGGATCATTAAATTTGGCTGCCAACAGCAACATCGAGCAAGTCGTGGAAGTTTGCGAGGAATCCGAAAAAGAGGCAAAACTCTGTCAACTCTTGAAGGAAATTGTCACAGATGACCTCGAGAACAAAATTATCGTTTTCGTGGAGACAAAGAAGAAAGTCGAGGATTTGCTTAAAGTTATTCAGAAACAAGGATATTCCGTTAATTCCATTCATGGCGACAAATCACAAGCTGAACGCGATTTCGTCTTGCAAACATTCCGCAATGGCAAAGTGAACATTCTCGTTGCCACAGATGTTGCTGCTCGAGGCTTAGATGTCGATAACGTAAAATACGTCATCAATTTCGACTACCCGAACTCGTCGGAGGACTATGTTCATCGTATCGGGCGTACTGGGCGTTGTGAGCAACTTGGCACCGCATACACATTTTTCACGCAAAATAACGCTCGTCAAGCACGCGAACTCGTTTCCGTCTTGGAAGAAGCCGGACAATGCCCTCCTCCTGAACTTTTGTCCTTGGCACAATCGATTAATGGCAAAAAAGGTCCGTACCGCTCGAATTATCGCCAATATGGAAATGGCGGCAATGATTACAACAATCGTCAATATGGCGGCTTCAATAAATTCAATAACGGCAATCAACGCCCCAATTTCCAACAACAAAACCAATACGGAAACCAATTCAATAACGGACCGCATTTCAACAAATTTAATCCGGGCTTCAATCCGCATCAACAAAACCCTTATAACAATGGCGGCGGATACCAAGGCGGCAATGGAGGTCAATACAATAACGGTCCACAGCAAAATCGTCGTCCCAATTTCCAAGGAGGCCCGAAATTCGGAGGACCCCAAGGCGGAGGCAACTTTAATGGAGGCCCGCAGCAAAATCGCCCGCCGCATCAACAGCAACAATTTTACAATTCGCGCTACAAGCAAGGCAACGGACCCCAAAATGAGGATGGGCAAAAGCCAAATTACCAAAATCGCCCGCCACGCGGCGAAAATAATTACCATAATCAGTACCAGCAACAACAAACGCCCCAGCAGTCGGGAGGTTTTAATGGGCCACCGCAGGCGGGTCAACCTGTTGCTGCGGGACAACAACAAAATTACTTGGTTGACATGTTTGACGATTTGTCCGTGTATCAGCGCGTGTCGCCATCTGTTCAAGCGGTTCCAGCACAAATTGCAGGCTTGCCACAAGGAAGTGCCGGTAAGTTTTTATTAAATTATTATTAAAATTTTCGAAAATTTGAAGAATATATTGAATTATTTTCGAAAAATCGAAGAATATATTGAATTATTTTCGAAAAATCGAAGAATATATTGAACAATTTTCGAAAAATCGAAGAATATATTGAAAGATTTTCGAAAATATGAAGAATATATTGAAGCTTTTTCGAAAATATGAAGAATATATTGAACTTTTTTTGAAAATATGAAGAATATATTGAAGCTTTTTCGAAAATATGAAGAATATATTGAAGCTTTTTCGAAAATATGAAGAATATATTAAATAATTTTCGAAAGTTTTGAGAATATATTGAATAATATTCGAAAAATCGGAGAATATATTGAATAATTTTCGAAAATTTGAAGAATACATTGAGAAATTTGCAAAATATTCATTTTTTCATTAATTTTTTTAAATAAATATTTTTATTTTTCATAAAATTTAATAATTTTTTTTATTAATTCACAGCTATGGCTTACCCACAATTCACAATGCCCGGAGCACCTCAACCATATTCCTTCCAATATGCCTAAAAAGGGCGTTGCGGAAGTGAATATTCGACAAAAAAAAAATAAAAAATTCGTATAAAAAATTAAGCTTAATAATCTTAAAAAAAAAAATAACTCTCTTCTCAATAATCTTGAGCACTCGTAATTTTATTTCATATTTCTTAACAGAGAGTTGCAAAAGAAAAAAAAACATATATATTAACCGTTCATATAACATAAACATATATATTGAAATATTGAATAATATCAATACAATTTCACGATGAACTAGTTTGAATTTCTTCCAAATATCGCTAAAATTATATTTACGTCACATGATTTTTTTTTTAAATGTTACGTCTTACAAGAAAACAAAAATTGTATTGATATTTTATGATAAATAAAACAAATAACAAACGATTGGCTAATTGTTTTAAAAGTTAAATAAAATTATTAAACAGGATAACGGAGAACTTTAAATGTTCTGTAGTATTACAAAAAATAATTCAAATAATTAATATTGGTGTATTGATGATTTTTTCTTTAATTTTTGTTTTTTTTTAAATGTAGAATTAAGAATCGCAAAAAAAAAATATTTTGCGAATATAATATAAATAATATTGCACGTCCCAAACTTATAATAATAATATGGCACATTATTAAAAATTATCGGAAAAATATTCCGTTTAAATAATATTCAAAAAAAAATATATATCTTAAAAAAAAAGAATCGAACTGAAACAAAAGCGTGCAAAAACACAAAAAATATACAAGAAAAGACGCAAAAGCATAGAAATGCACTTTATTCTTAAAAAAAATTAAAATTAAAACGAAAAATAATTTTCGGTTTCACAAACCTTTTTTTACACAATCATATATATTTAAACAAAAAAAAATATATATGATGATAACTTTAAACATATTTACAAAACATTTTCTTCTTTGGTGAAGCCAAAAGAATTAAAAAAAATCGCTAGGTAGATTACAGCAACAAATTCTTTTCATAAATTGTATTTTATGGAAACCCTGAAAATGTATACACAAAAAACTGAAACATTAATTCGTATTAAGTAATCCTACCAAAGATCTCAAATATTATCATTATTATTATTATAAAGCAAGAAACTTAAAAGAAAAATAATAATAATAAAAAAATAGTTATGATGATAAATTAAACACGAAAAAAAACTAAATGTTTGAAAAAAATGTTTATAAAAATGGATATGAAGCAAAAATGGGTATTCGAAGCGTGAAAATATTATTATGTATTAAACATAAATATAAACGTTTAGTTTTATATATATAATTTTTTTTACAACATGAGACACGAAACGTAAAACAAGTAAAATAATATTTAAAAAAATTTTATTGTCTCTGAAAATAATGAATATGATATACATATATGTTACAAAAATATATCATATATATCATAAAAAAAAACGAATAACTTTAAGAACATGTATGGAACAAAAAATACACGACTAAATTAAACATAAATAACAAAATGTAGCTTTAAATTTAAAAAAATAAAATTTAATAAAAAAATGGGAAAATCGAATAGAATTTATGTTTGTCAAAAAATTAAATAATAATAATTAAAAAAAATAATTAGTGAAAATTACGAAAAAAAAAATATATTTCCCACCACGAACATTATCAATTTAAAATTAAAAAATTATTTTTATAATAATAAACGGAAAAAAGCTACATTTTGTGTTAGAGTTTAAAAAAAATAAGAAACAAACGATAAAAAAATGTATTTTTTAATATAAGTCCTACTAGCGAATTAAATAATATTACAACCCGATTAATTATTTAATTAAAAAAAAAAATAAATAAATAAAAATCGGGAGAAAAAAACTCGAAACCGCTCATAAATTTTTATATTGATTTTATTTGTTCTTCCAAGTAAACGATTGGATTGAAAATTAAGAGAAAGACAGAATTTATTATTCATATATATGATAATATGATATATATGACAAAAAAATAGTAATAAAAATAATAATAAACTTAAAAACATTTTAAAATAAAAAAAAAAATAAAAATGTTGAACAAACTTTTGCTACATTATTGAAGAATGACAAAAAAAAATAAACACAATGTCTGAGAAAAAAATCTAATTTTCTTGAAACTTTCGAGAAAATTAAAATTTAAAAAAAAACACAACAACTGTGATATTTTTCTAGATTCAAAACGTGTTGTATGAGAAAAACGACTCCCCAAGTATTTTTGCTACTTAGTTAATTTTCAATTTTTTTTTTAATAAAAAATAAATAAATAAAAGAAAAATCGTACGAGCCTACTAAAGCAATGAAAAACTACTAATTTAATATAAAAATAAATTATTTTTTCGTTGACGATTCACATTTTTAATAGTAACATTAGTATATAAACTAATAAAGTTGCTCTGAGAAAGACAAAAAAAGGAGCAAATTGAACACTAGCGGAAAAGCCTTAATTAATTAATTAAATACAAAACTGTCCAAAAGTAGATTTTAGCTGAAAAAAAATATTTTAATTTTTTTTATTAATTAAATAAATAGAAACAAGACTCAGTATTAATTAAAAACTGTTTGTATTAGCTTAGAATTCTTAAAAAAAATATTAATTTATACAAAAAAACCGACAAAGTACAAGAAATTGGACTAATTTTTTTTTTTAATAAACATTCCTCATTTTAAGTCACATATCATTTTAAATTAGCGCACTTTTTTTCACAATAATTAAATTTAACATAAAATCAAAGCGTACAAATAAAAAAAAAGTGCCCTTTAGTAATAAAAAATAATTTTGACGCAAAAAACAGTTCCTTGTTAAATTAAACTAGTAATTTTAGAGCAGCAGAAACTTCATATTAAACATTTTCTGTGATTTCATTCGTTAATATATATTTAAAATATTGTATAAAAAAATATACAATAATTTTTTTGAGTCTAATTTTTATTATTATTTATTAAAAAATAAATAAATAATAATTTTTTTATCAACCTCACCAATTTTATTTCAAAATATTGATTAATTATCAAAAAAAAAACCTAATAATCAAAAAGGCTAGTGAAATTTATTTATATGCTAATGTTTTCTTACTATATCTATATCGTAATGAATAATAATTATTAAAACACGAAAAATAATACTTTTTTTTTGAATTATTATTAAAAAAAATAAATAAAAATCGTACGAATTTATTTCATTAAATAAAAAAAAATACGTCGCAATTGTCAAGATTTCCTATAAAAATTAAAAAATTATATTGGAAAATATATATTCGTAAAAATGTAGCAAAAGACGATTTTATTATTATTATTATTTAAAAAAAAATTAAAAAAACAATGGAAGAGACAACTTTGATCGAATTTTTGTACAAAACACAAACATAACAAAAAAATAGTAGTTCTTAAAAATTAATCAAAAAATGTGATATTAAACAAGATCAAAGTAACATACAAGTATGGTATGAGTTATATTAAAAAATAAACGAAAATTCATAATAAACTTACAAATACTCCTATTATGATGGAAAAACATACATATAATGTTAAAAAAAAATAATTTAAAAAAAAAATTATAGAGACAATAAAATAAAATTTTTTCCGCGAATTATCATTTCC
The DNA here is from genome assembly GCF_036172545.1 of Culicoides brevitarsis. NCBI lineage: Eukaryota > Metazoa > Arthropoda > Insecta > Diptera > Ceratopogonidae > Culicoides > Culicoides brevitarsis. The sequence continues at coordinate 29,566,751 of NC_087087.1, read as the reverse complement.
GATTTTTTTTTAGTTTATATTTAAATATTATTATTTTAACAAGACTCAAATATTTTTCGTTCCTATAAATATATATCTAAATATATTTAAATATATGTTTTTTTTAATACACAATATAAAATATATATTATTTTAATCTTTTTTAATTCAAAATGAAAAGGAAATGACAGAAAATCATATTCATGGGCTCTCAAATCGAGCCAAAAGAAAAAAATAAACATTTAAAAATAATATTTGAGAGAAAAGTCTTCATAAAAAAAAATAAACACGGTGGTCTTTTTAAAAAAATAAATAAAATATTTTAATATTAAAAAAAAAGAATGAAACCTAAAAAAAGTGCATTTCTTGTAAAAAAAAATTTGGTTATTTTAGGGAAAAAGGAAATTTTGCAACGACACGTTGTTAGATGTTTCTTTTTCTATAAAATAAAGAAATAGTTGAGGTTCTAAATAATAAATATAATAACAAATTTTCACCGGAATGAGTAAAAAATAATCACCCTGTAACGATTATTACATATTTGAAAAATAAATATTTAAAATTTCATTAATGGAAAAAAAAAATTGTTTTTTTTATTCTATAAAAATTTATAAGGTCAGGTAAGTTAAAAAAAAATTTTTTTTTGAAATAATATTTTTTTTATTTATTTTTATAATTAATTATATTATTTATATATTTTTACATGATTTATATATGTTACAAAATAATAACAGAAAAAATTGAAATATTTTTATTATTATAATAAAATTATTCGATTATAAAGCTAGAAACCTATAAAAATATCAAATACTTCGTTATCTTAAAAAATAATTAAAAAATATTTAATTATGTCTAAATTCAAAAACGCACAAAAAAAAAACAAAATTAATTTCTAAATTATTTTTTTTTTACAAGACACGTAATTAATGACTAAAATTATACACGAGTGTGCCGACGAAATATAAAGCGGTTGCCGCCAAGAATAGTTTTAGGAGTTGATGTAACCAGTAAAAGCGATTCCATTTCCGTTTTGAGGCCTCTAGCGTGGATAAGTCGTCCTTCATGAGATAAACGCGCATGCCACGGATGTAATAACGAAGATATTCGAACCAATCGAGACCTTTCAAGTTGAAATCGAAGAGTTTTTGGTCACTTTCGTCGAGTTTGAGCCACAATTTTTGCACATTGTTGTTCGTGAAGACCCATTCGTTGGTGCAGAAAAAGGAGATTACGTTGGAGAATTTGTGGACTTTTTTGTAGATTTTTAAGAGTCTGAAAAATATATATTTTTAATTGATTTTGTTGCTTTAAAAAAATAATTTTAAAATTAAATTTAATTAGAATTTTACATTAAAATTTAATTAAATTTGGAAAATTAATTTCTAATAAAAAATTGAATTTTTGAAAAAAAATATATTTAATCAATTTTTAAAGAAATAATTTTTAAAATGACAAAAAATATAATAAATATTTAAAAAAAAAAATTTTTAATTTTAAATGAACTATATTTATTTATTTAATTTTTTTTATATTATTTTATTTTTTTGTAATATTACCAATTTTTAATTATATCTTACATATTTTTTTTATTAATTAAAAAATAATAATAATTAATTTAAATAATTAATTTTTTTGAAGTTTTTTTTAAGATGATAATAAAATATGATTAAAAAATTAAAAATTATTTCTTTTTTAAATTTTGAATAAAAAAAAATTTAATTTAAAAAAAATTCAAAAAATTTTTTAAATAAAATAAAAAATAATTAAATAAATAACTTTAATTAATTAAGTTATTCATTTAATTTTTTTTAAATTTATTATTTTTTTTAAATAATTATTTAAATAATTTATTTAAATTAATTAAATTAAAAATATAATAAAAAATTTTTAAAAAAATAATATAAAATTGATTTTAAAATATTTTTTTTAAATAAAATCAAAAAAATAAATAAAATAAAAAAAAATAAATAAAATAAAAAAAAAATACCTAACTAAATAATTTAATTAATTAATTTTAATTTTTTTTTTACCTCGGTTTCTGTCCCACAATCATGGCCAACGAATCAATCAACAAAGCAGGCAAAAAATGCAAAAATAACATGTACAAACTGTTGATGGCAGCACTTCGATGCATGCGAAAAGAGAGGTACCTGAAAAAAATAAACAAATCAAGTCACACTTCGATCACGTGTACCGCGGAATTTCTTACCAAATGGCACTTGAAAATGGAAATTCAAACCCGTAATTGATGTTCAAGTCTGTAAAGTCGCCCCACGTGATGGGATTTTCGACGGATGACACATAATTGTAAATTGGAATCTCTTCGGCAGGACTGTCAAAGCAAAAAAAAAATTATAAAATTTCATCATTTTTTTAAAGAAAATTCGTCACTTACTGCTTCTCGTGAGCCTTGGCGACATCCCAAACACTCGCAATTAGCGCATTTACGGTATAATCCACGGGCACAATATTCGCATTTATGTCTTTGTCACAATGCATGGTCCGAAGAATGCCAGTGCCGGCTCCGGCAACGACTCCCGTTGGTCCATAGAGGTTGTCGATCCACCCGATAACGGGCTCCTTGGCGGATGACGTGACAATTGCGGGTCTGAAGATGCCCAGAGGGAGCTTTTTGCAATTTCTACGGACAACATCTTCGGCAAGGGCTTTCGTGAAGGCATATGTGTTGGGCCAATTTCCTAAAATTCTACGAAAAAAAATTTTTCAATTAATTTTTTCTTTAATTTTAGGTCAGAACTTACCGTGGCGTCAATTCCGCAAGAGCTTCGTCGTCGAATTTCTCAACGAGGTTCTCTAAATCGTCGATTTGAATGGGATATTGGTAGAATTTTTCTTCAATGTGACGCAAATGACAATTGGAATATGCTGTTGACACATGAATTACCGACTGAAATCGAAAAAAAAATGTAAAAAATCACTTTTGACGTGAAAAAAATGAAGAATTTACCTTCAAATGCTTCATTTCGTTGCACAAACTTAAAATATCTTTCGTCCCGTGAACATTTATACTAATTGCCAACTTGAGCTTTTCATCAAATCTCACCGTAGCGGCGGCATGAATGACAATATTCACGTTTTGCATCAATGTTTGTCGGTCTGTCAAGCTAATTCCGAGTCCCGCTTGCCCGCAATCCCCGTTTATGGCTACCAATTTGTGACGAAACTTGGGCACTTCGTTTTTCAGCTTCTCAAAGAGCAAATCGTCAAAGAGCTCGTCTATTCGCGTGTGAATATCCTTATTTTTCTTCGGTCTTATGAGCAAGTAGATGTTTTCGATGCCCGTGCATGTGCGAAGGAGCTTCTCGAGCAACATTTTTCCCATGAATCCTAAAATTTTTTAATATTTTTTATGACAAAATTGTATTTTTTTTAGCTTCAGTAAGAATTACCTGTGCCTCCAGTGATAAAAATATTGGCTCCGGTGTAAAAACGCTGAAGTTCCGTCAGTTTGAGGTGTGACATGTTGCTTGTGAGACTCGAGAAAGACGATAACCGGTTGGAGTGAGACATGTCGTTGTCGGTAGAAGCGCATTTGTTCACAACATCCATCTTTATTTGATCTGGAAAAAGTTCGTCTATGATGAAATGGATGGAATTTAAATAAAAAAATGGATTTTAATTATATTTTTTTCATATAAAGAGCACGTTTGATGTTTGTCAAATTAATATTTTAAAATTTAATTCAATTTTTTAAAATAAATTAAAATTATTTTTATTTTTTATAGGTATTTTATGTATTTAATTTTTTTTATAATTTTTTTCCTTTGTCGTTATAAAAAAAATAAAATAAAATAAAAAAATAAATAATAATATAAAAATAATTAAAATTAAATAATTTATTTTAATGGTTTTACGAAAAATTGTTACAAAAAATTAATAAAAATTTTTTTTAATAAAAAATTATTTAATAAAATAAAAAAAATATTTAAAATTATTTTATATTTAAATGTTTTTTTTATTTTTATAATTTTTTATATATTTTTTTTCAATAAAAATATATTAAAAATAATGATAGAATAATAATAAATTTAATTTATTTTTCTTTCCATGTACCTATTTATTATTTTTTTTTGTAGTAGGTATAATTAATTAATAAATAAAAAATTATAAATTTATTAATATTTAATTTAATTAATTTAAAATTATATTAATTAATAAAAAAAAAAAATAGAATTCAATGAAATATTATGATATTTAAAAAAAAATAATATTTAAATTAAACTGAATAATAAAAATATAAAATTTTATAAATAAATTTAAAATAACTTAGGCGAATAAATTTAATATTTTCATTTTTTGTCCCATGAGGATTTTGTCGAGAGGGGGGGGTAAATATTTTTGAATATTTTTTTTGTAATTTTTAACGTTTTTAGACGTTAAAAGTTGATTCTTAACATTTATTTAATTTTAGTTTATATTATTTTAAAATTTGAACTTAAAAGTAAAGAAAAATTAACAAAATCTCCCAAAATAAAAATTTTTGAAAAAAAATAATTTTGGTCACGTGATTTTCAAAAAAATGTTTTTTAACATTTCAATAGAAAATGTCGTAATTAAGCAAATTTCGTTAGTTTTTTGTATAATTTTACCATAAACAGTAATTTTTCATAATTTTTTAATATAAAAATTCCAAAATATGTCAAAAATATTTGTATTTTATATTTAATTTTTATTTTTCCCCCTGAATTTTTTGGACAAAATATAAAATTCATAAATAAATTTAAAATAATAATATCATTAAATAATTAATTAAAAATAATAAATTTAACTGTATATTGAGCAAAAAAAAAATTTATGATTTCTCAGTTTTTTTTAATTATATATATTAATAATTAAAAATATTAATTAAATTGAAAATATTTAAAAATATTCAAAAAAATTACTTAATAATTGAAGGTTTTAATTCAATTATAATATTTATTTAATTTAATTTAATTTTCTATTTTAAATTTTAATTGTTTGTTTTTTTTTTTTAATTTGACAACAAAAATTTATGTGCACGCCTACTTTTCCAAAAAAATAAAATAAAAATAATTTACACACCTGGCATATTTATTTCTCACTTATTTTGATATATTTTGTAATTTTTAATAATTTATTATTATAAAATTTGTAATTAATTCTTATTAAAATTCACTTTCAATTTTTGGTCAATATTTTTTTTTTTATATTTAATATTTTTTTCACGTTAACATATTTATTTATTTACAATTATTTATTTTTTTTGGTTTATTTTTTTTATTATTAATATTAATATTTTTTATTTGTTCTTTTAATTTATTTTTCACAAATTTCACTATTTATATCCGTATCAGTCCCTTGTTGCTCCCTTGACATCCAATTCCAGATTGATTCTGTTGAAGACAAGAATTCTCAGTTTTATTTAAACGTTATCGCTCGTTGTATATTTTTCATGTTTACACAAAACTACTCGTCGTCGTTGCATGTAGGAACGCGTGTTGCATCGGCTAAGGAAAGCCGGCAAACTGATTAAAACGCACTTTTATCGATAAGGCAAAAAAAAAAGTTTCCGACACGTGAGACTTTTTGAGTACTCGGTACTCGAGATTTTATTTGGATTTTGATTCATCGTGATTTCCGAAAAAAAAGCGAAACCTTGCGTTGCGGATGATGCTGATGGATGGATGATGACACTAAGATCCAATATTGACTTTATTACAATACAATATTTGATTTATTTGCGTAAATTGCAAGTGCAAAGAGATTTATTGTGCAATGTTGGCTCTTGAAATATCTTCGTGAAGCGTCAGCATCGAAGAAATTCAAAAAACCACGGAAAATTTAAATTCTCGCTAAATGTCACGCGAATATTTATCTTGCCTTTAATTAATTTAAAAGCGCACTCGAACAGTAGTGAAAGATAAGGACAAAGTGGTGTCTAGTCAAACAATGTTCGTCATTGGATTTATTTGCTTTTTTCGTGTCGAGCAAAATTCCACTCGAATTTGTATCCGAAATGCAAGAAAAAAAATTGCAAACCGGAATAAATTCATTGAATTTTGTTAACAAGCTGCTTATCGCAAACCACTTTACCGCAGCACGTCAATTCATGTCGACAACAATGTTTGGAAAGTGTATGGAATACAATGAATAATGCATCTTCGATTAATTACGGTACGAATTTTATTTTAGGAATTGTGGGGCACGCACTATATGAATGCTAATTTTTTGTCTGAATTTGGCATTCAATTGCTTTTGATGGCGAATCTAGAAAGCAACATATTTTTTATTGATGAGTTATTGAAGGTTTTTGTAAAAAAAAAAAATAAAAGAGGTTGTTGACCGATAAAATTTTATTGTCAAGGATTAAAGAGGATTTTTCTAAAATTTTTAATAATTTTTTTTTTATTTTATTAATTTTTTAAAAATTAATATAAATTAATAAAATAGAAAATTAATTTAAAATTAAAAAATTAAAAATAAATTAATTTATTGATGAATTTTAATAATTATAAAAAATATTTAATTTAATAGAATTAATATATAATTATTAAATTTAATTTATTTAATTAAAAATTATTTTAATATAATATTAATTAATTAATTTTGATTAATTATAAATTAGAAAAAATTAGAAATAAATGAAATTTATTTTTTTTTAAGAAAAATTTTTTAGAATAAGTTATACATAAAATTTATTTTTCAAAATATTCAAAAATTTTATTAAAATTAAAAAAAATTATTAAAGTATTAAAATTAAATACAAATTTTTTTTAAATTTTAATTAAATTTTTAAAATAAATATTTTTTTTCATATATTTTTTTCTAACTTAATCTAATAATTTTTTCTTAAAAAAAATAAATTTCATTTATTTCTAATTTATAATGAATCAAAATTAATTAATTAATATTAAATTAATTTTTAAAATTAATATTTAATTAATTTTTAATATTTATATTTAATTAAATAAATTAAATTTAATTTAAAAAAAAAATTTAAAAAGTATTTTATTCTCGATTTTATTTGTTAGAAATTTATTTTTAAGCATATAAACTCCTAATTTTTTTATACATACAACAAAAAATATATATTCTGTTTTTTTTTGTTTCTATGACCTTGAATGACCTTGACATTAAATTATTATTTTTTTTTAATTTTAGAATTTTTCATATTTTTAACTAATTTTTAATTATAAAAAAAAACAGATGAAAAAATTATTTTTTTTTGTTAAATATGTATTATGTAGTTAAAATCAATAAAAAAATTTTAAAATCTATTTTTATTTTTTTTTTTCTTAAAAAATAATTTTTTTAAATCTTCAAAGACGAGAAACATACAAAAATGCTTCCTGTATTTTTTTTTCACTTCTAAACTTCGCACTATTCTATTCTCAACGTGCCTCATTTTTTGTTGATTAACCAATTTTGCCACAGATTGAGGTCAAACACTTTGTCCAAGGTCTCACGACTCAAAAAAAAAGTTGTTGAAAACAAATTTATCAAAATAAAAAATGTGGCAAAAAAAAAAAGAAATAAAAAAATTCACGAATTGTCCAAAAAATAATAAAAAACCTTTACTTTCAGATAAATTTTATAATATTAAAAATGAAAAAATAATCATTATTACATCACATTTCACACACAGCACTAAACTGTTATTTGTACCTAGCTGGCCCGCATTATTTATTGTGGGATGCCGTTGTTTGTACGAGCAGCGAAAAAAAAAGTAAGTTACATGAGAAATTCAATTGCGAAATATTTGTTCAAATTTTTTTCTTTCTTTTTTTTTTTGAGACGCATTTTCGGTGAAAACCATAAAAACTCATTAATTATGCGTCGAATCTGCGTCAAATACGGAACTAGGCGGACGATTCGAGACATTATTGAATAATCATCGACCGATAAAATTTTTTTTTTGTAACGAAAAACGCGCCTGCGATGAGTTCGTGATCGTTTTTTGTTGTTGTTGTGTGTGCGGGCGACTTCCATCTCGAGCAGCGCGAGAAATAAATAAATTAAACGGAAGCATCTTATTATGCGTAGCTGTGTTTGTCGTTGGAAGAGTAACAACAACAAAAAAAAATCACACGAAAAACAAATCAACACGAAAAAAATTGAAAGTTGAATTGAAAATGAGATTTTCGGAGATTCGGATAAGTGGCTCGTGTACAAATAATGTGCATTTGTTAAGCGACCGAGGTGAATAAACTTTGGGTTTCTATGCAATTTAGAGCTTATCTGGCAGTTTTTATCGAAGATAGATAAGAAAATTTTAGTAAATTGCGTCAACGGCAGGAATTTTGATGAGATTTTATTGCGAAAAGTAGGAAATTGATAAGAAATTACAAGACAAGGCGTCTCCATATTTTTTTAAAAGGAATAAATCCTGTAAAAAATTTTTTTTAAAGATTTTTGTTCAAAATTTTATTTTATTTTTTATTTTATAAATTTTTAAATTTTGTTTTTTAAATTTTATTTTTTTTTTAAATAAAAGTTAAAAATATTTTTCAGCAAAATTTGCATTTTTTTCAAAAATTGAAGATAAAAAATAAGTAAATATTAAAAAAATAAAATAAAATAAAAAAAAAACAAATGAACCTATTTAAAAATAATAAAAATAAAAGGATAAAGCTTAAATAAAACGAAAAAATTAATTTAATAAAAAATTAAAATTAAAAAAAAAAATTTCTATTAAATTTTTAAAAATAATTAAAATTAATGAAACGATAAAGCTACAAAAATTTTTTCAAACCAAAGAATTTTTGGCCGAAATCTATAGAAAAAATTGTCAAATTTAATAAAAAAAAATTATTATACCAATCAAGATAAGAATTATTATTTTTTTGTAAATTAATTTAATAAATCAATATTATTTATTTTTTTTTTAATTATATTATATTGAGAATAAGTTTTTTGAATAAAAATTTATTTTTTATATTTTTGTGCACAAAAGATTTTTAAGTGCAAATATTTTCACCCAATGAAAAAAAAAATTATTTTTCATATTTTTTAAAAATTATTTTGAATTTGTATCGAAAATTCTTATTTTTTTTTATTTAAATTTAGTTGTTAATTTTATTTATTGATAAATAATTAATTAATAAATTTATTTAAATTAATTATTTTTAATTTATTTATTTGTATTTTTAATTGTTTTAAATTTAATTTTTTTTTTGTTTTAATTTTTTAAATTTTTTATAATATTTTTTTTTTCAAATAATTTGAATGAAATATTTTTCACTTCCTTATTTCTATAAATTTAAAATTTTTTTTTTTTAATTTTTTAATGTGATTTTTCATTTAATTTTTTAATTTCTTAAATATTTCATTAAAAAACAAAGTAATTAAATTTCTATTTTTTTTAATTTTTTTAATTAATTAATTAATTTTAATTAATTTTTTCTATTTTTTATAAACAGAAAATTTAAAAAAAATCGTTCTTGACCCATTTTCTTTCCCCTAAACTTTAACTTAGATGTCAATGTCGCCAATAAAACATATCCTTGTACTTCTTCTCACAAAAAAAAAAGTCGAAGTTCATTGCAGCAAAAAAAAAACTATCAAAAACCTTTATGACACACCCTATTATCGTAAACAAATCACTATTAAATTTTTTTAAATTTTTTTTTTGTGCCTTACATCTTACTTCACTTTTTTTTCGTATATCGGATGTAATCTGTACACTTTTTTTTTATTTTTTGAATATTACTCTCATTTTCATTTCTTTCTTCATTTATATTCGCGAAATAAAAAAAAACATATCGCTGGCATGTTACATAATGTCTGCTCCATGAATATTCGGCGCAACAACTTTTTTTTCGGTTATGTTCCTTCTTTCATTCATTTATTTATCTTATTTGCTGTTGGTAATGTATTTACACAAATTTCACTACATTCGGCGTAGTTGGGCTTGTACGCCATTCGATTTCATTCAATGCATAAGTTGCATCACGTAACCGATTTTTTGTACTTTTTTTGTTAATTGATGTCAAAAATTCACTCAAAATAATTTTTTTTCAATTGTGAAATTACAATTAGAGCAAAATAATGCACAAATAACGAACAATTAAATTTTATTTTAATTATTGCATAATTTTTTTTTTTGGCAGATCATTCGGGATCATTTTTATTACGTTACATTTTTTTTTAAATTTTGTGTAAACATGAATTTTACGAGATTTGATGAATTTTATGCTAATTTGCTTTCATTTTTCACACCTTTATGAGGTAATAATAACAATAGTTGTCTAGTCCAAAAAAATAAAAAAAAAATTCCTTAATTTTTTAATCGATTTTTTTTTCGATGTTAACTCCACGAAATCTTGCCCGCAACTGGAAGTTGAATAAAAATGTTTTCACTACATATAAAACGCTCGAAATGTCGAGGTATCTCCAAAAATTTATTTTTTTTCGTGTAATTTCTTTTATAATACGTACGGCACGAGTGGCATATGATACGGAGAGACCGTGAATTGTTGCATTTATGAATAAGTGGGGATACTTATGCGAGAAATCGTTGTCACATATCACTCATAGTCGACGTTCTATTGACAATTTTTTTGTTGTTTGAGCGTGAATCTGGAATGCGATGTGTTGTGATAAAGAAAAAAAAATTAATCGGATTTTTTTTGTGTAGGTTTTTTTTACCGCATTTCGTACAAAAAAGGCGGTTTTATGTTCAAAATTTCTGTAAATTTAAATTTAATTGCTTGGTTTGGATTAATTGAAATAAATTTTAAGGATAATTCTGGTTTAAAAAATAATTAAATCGCTTTCAAAAAATTTTAATTTTGTTATGTTTTGTATTTCGTCATTCATGAAGGCCGCGATCACAACAAAAACATCGACGACGTGATGCATTTCAGTTGATTAACATAAAAACTGTGTTATAAAAGACGATGAACCCGATGGGTTTGTTTATTTACACATGAAGCGTAGGTAGAAAAAATAAGTAGATTGACGGTGTCACCTTGAACTTAAGGTTTTTAAGAGATGAATTTGGTCGAAATTTCGAAAAAAAATTATCATCGATTGCCCTTATTTTGGATGTTGTTGATTTTTTGGATAAGCAATGCGTGTTTGAGTTGAAAATTAACGGTAACAATGAGTCAATTGCTAAAAAAATGAAATTTCTCCGAAGAATTGAAATTGTTGTTTGAAGTATAATTTTTAACTTATGACGTGAAATGTGAAAATATTTAACTTTTGACGAGATTTTGCATTTTTTTTTTGTTTAGAAAAAAAATCAAATTAATTTCACGAGTAATTTTATTTAAATTATATTTTTAAAATAATTATTTTGAAAATTCTTTTATTTATTTAAAAAAAAATTTTTTTTTTAATTATTTTTTTTAAATAAATATTAGATAAAATTTAAAAAAAATAATTATTTTAAATCTATTATGTTTTACAAAAATATGTTTTGAATAATTTAAGGTTCAATTTTATAAAATTTTTAATTGAAAAAAATATTTATTTTGAAAATTCTTCAATTTATTTTTTTTATTTTTTAGATAGTTTTTTTAAATAAAAAAAATAAATTAAATTAATTAAATAATAAAAAAAATATTCATTTATTTTTTTTTAAATAAAAAACCAATTAGAAATAAAATAAAAAATAATAATAAATAATTAATAAAAATAATTTTCATTATTACTTTAATTTAATTTTTGATTAATTTTAATTATTTTTTTATTTTATTTTTTTTTATTTAGAAAATAAATATTTTTGAAATACAAAAAAGTCAAGAATAATAAATAAAAAAATGATTGGTCTTTATATCGTTTGAAAAATTAAATAAAATAATTAAACGAATTTTTTTTCAATTTAAATTTTTTAGCAATTTTTTTCAATAAAATGGTTGAATATGAAATAAAAATTTCCTTTAATTTATTTTTTTTTATTTTACATTTCATTTATTTATTTAATTTTTTTTTTTTTTAAGATATTAAGACCAATTAGTTTTTCTATTTTTTATTTTATTTCTTATAATTATAAAAATTATAATATAAAAAATTTAAATTAATTTAATTAAAATAATTATAAAAATTTTTTTTAAATAAAATTTTCTGTTAAGATTTTATTCATTCAGAATAAAAAAAAATATATCAAAAATTTAATTAATTTAACGTTCCTATTTATTATCTGATAACGGTACGGAATTCCGCATGAAATCCACATGAAAATGCAATGTCGCAGAAACTCGCCTTCATACTAATTCAATTTATGTTACATATGAGGCTCGTAACTGAAAGTCATTTCTTAACTGCCATTTTTTTGAATTTTATCCAAGACACAAACTCCAAGTACTAAAATCATGTGCTAAACTTGAAATCCCTTCGTTAACATTCACCCTTCATAAGGGATATTTTTTCATTTTGTCATAAATTTCATTAATAGAAAAGTCTGTCATTCATTTCCCTGTGATATTTTTGTGAATTTGCCAAAAAGACATCTAATTCATTCCCTCTTCACATCTGCAAAAAAATTAAATGTCATCCTCTTTTATATACATTTTTCTCGCTATATTCCCTCGAGAGCATCCCCTTTTTTGCTTTCTTCCATTTTTGCATGTAAATGGCAGCACGTGTGTATTGCAAAAATGTTGCATATTTCTACACGTTTTCCGATAAAAAGGAAAAAGACGACAACGGGATTAAAAGATTAATGGTTGTTATCTAAATCAGGTGTTGACGATAAGTCAAATTAAATCGGAAAAAGAATTCCTTGCAAATTCCGATGAATATTTGAAATGAAAAACAATGGAAGACAGAACAGAACGAGAAATAAAAAAAAAGAAAATAAAAGAAGAAGAGACTTGCATCCCCCTTAATTATAAATGCATTCAATTTTTATTTCCGAGTCTGGTTGTGTGTGTGTTCTGCTGCGGAAAATAAAGTTGAACCTCGTGTCCCGGTTAAAACATAAAAAAAAAACTATATTCCACGACAAGACTACGACAATACTTAATATATGTATGTACGAGGCACGACCGAAAGGTACATTCATAGAAATTGTAAATAAACAATGTGGAGTGTCGTACACAGCAAAAGTGCGAGAGAGAGTAAGAGATTCCGACTTTTATATATACGGCTTTTTTCATATACAAAACAATGTGATTGTCGTACATAATTGACGTGAGGGTGTGTGCGTGTGAGTATATAAGACGCGTGAATTAGCGTTTGTGGCAATTGGGCGAATTTCTATGGGGTGAGAAATAATTGTGCAAATTGTATTAAAAACACGTGGTTTTGCACAATTTGGCTTTGTTTGGAGTTTAGCTAAATTCAGCAAGTTTTAAAATTTATAAATATTATAAAACTTATGTTTTAAATGAATTTTTAAAAAAAATTTATACAAGGTTGAAACCTTTTTTATGAAAAGTTATTAAAAAATTTCTATTATTACTATGAAAATTTTGAAGGCTATCTTATTCTTAAAAATGTTCTTTTTTTGAACCGAATTTTCTTTAGTTGGATTTTCTGATAATTTTTTCGAACTTTTCACGTTGTTGTTGTGCTATTTTCCATAAAGCGATGATTTGAGTCAATTGCTATAATTTTTCTATTCTTGAGTCACTTTGTCACTCATTTTTTACTTCATGCATCAATATCACATATAATTTTTCTAGCTCTTTCTTAAATTCACTAATTTCAGTATCAGTTTTCACTTTTCTTGCCATTTCATTAAAGAGCAATGCCCCTTTGTATATTAGCGAATTTTGCGTTGCTGCATTTTGTAAAGATGGAGGGCGCAAGTCGTTTCTATTTCGGAGGGAATAAGGTTGCGCTTCGTTTACAGTCGTGAAAAAATCGTTCAGGTACTGCGGTAGCAAGCCACGTGTATTTTGCTTTGAAATCGACATAATTCTATACTTGAACGACATTAATTTCATACCGAATTGGACATTTTTCTATAATATCCTTATTCTTTCAGTCAAAATTTTTAATTCCAATTAGTTAAAGTGCATCCCATCGAGTTCGAACTTTTTTGCTTTATAGCTATTATTTCATAAACATCATTTTTCGAACCAAATTGTTTGGTAAAAAATTTGGTAAAAAATTGCTCGATTATTTTTTGACAATATTTTTACCTTATGAAAATTCCTGAAATAAAAAAATTTACAAAATGAGTCAAAAAATTAATTAAAAAATAATTAATAAATAAAATTAAATTAAATTAAATAATTAATAAAAAAAAAATCTTACATACAAAAAATTTTTTGGTACCGAAACCAAAGTCAACTTCCATCAAAACTTCGTCGCTACTCGTACGAACCCATGTAGAATAAAACTCTCCCTTTGCATGTATTGGTGTGATACAGAATTTTAGGGACATGAAACTCTCGAGCAGAAGTTTAAAAGTTCATTACACAAAATATCGTTGAACGTAGCAGTTAAAGAGCTCTCTAGTTTTAATTTAAAATAAAAATAAATAAATTAAAATAAATTTAATAAAAAAAAAATACTTAAAAGTGAGTTTAATAAGACATCAACAAAAAATTAAAAATAATAGAATAAAATTCGTGAAGCAAACAGGAAACGTGTGTGTTTTAGATCAAATCACAAGGCAAGTTCTTATAAAATTTTATTTGTCTTTTTTCTGTCATTTATTTATTTGCGACAACACATGGAGCACTTTTCTCGACCGGATTTATTTCGTATTATATTAACATCTGAACCCAATTATTTCTTATTTTCTTTTCAGACAACATTAAGACTTCTTTGCAATATTAATAATAAATAACTAAATAAAAACGGAAAAAAGTTGAAAAATTAAATAAATAAATTTAATTGATTTTATGGACAATTACACTCATAATAATAATAAAAAATAAAAATTATCGTAAATAAATGAAGGAAAAAACAGTGATGCAATAATATAAATTTTTTATTGTTTTAGAGCAGTAAATAAATAAAAATAAATTAAAAAGGGACTTTTGAAAAGTCTTCTACGAAGAAAAAAAATTAAAAAAAGTGAAAAGAACAATTTGTGCATATAAATAAATAATTATAGTAATAATAAACAAAATAAGAGCAATAAAACGTGTAACGTGAGTGTTTTTAACAGAAAAAAAATTAAAATAAAATAAAAATCATATTTAAATTATTATTACTCATCATCTACTACTTACACATTTGTAGAGCTTACATAGAGACAAATACAGAGATTTTCAAGAGAATTCCATCTCTTCGCTAGAAAGATCATTGTTTTGGTTGTTTTTGGTGTTAAAATTAGATTTTCTACAGTCGTGTGTGCATCTCGGACTCACATGAAAACCTGTGCATAGAAAGAAAAGAAGAAAAAAAAAACAAAGTTACAGAACAGAACAGACAAAAACAAAATTTAATTAGAAAATACCGGCGAACGTGCAGTGCTAGTGAAAAATAAAAAAAAAAAACAAAAACAAACACACACAAAATGTCGGCTCTCTTTTCCGAATTATCGAATCCCGTGTCAAATTTACTGAATCCAAGCAGTTTGGGAAATGGCGGCGTCGCTGCCGGTCAATCGCTCGAGGAAAAACGTGCTCTCGAACTTGCCTTGGAACTGACAATGCTGAATTTCAACGACCCTATGTCGGGTAACGGCATGGATAGCTTGATGGCTGCCAATAATCATCATCAGTCCTCGGGCATGGGAAGCCCGAACATGATGAGCAGCTTAAATGCCTTTTCGGCACTCATGGGTGGCAATGGACTCGATGATACGCGCAAAAAGTCACAGAATATGACGGAATGTGTTCCGGTGCCCAGCTCCGAGCATGTCGCTGAAATTGTTGGACGTCAAGGTAGGTGTCTTTTTTTCTGGTTCATAACGTTAAGCTAAAAATTTGTCTTTTCGTTGAAAACGAGATTTGTGTGCTGTCTGTGATTTTTTTGATAAAATTGTGAAAAACACGTGGTTTGTTGCAAAACTATTCGATAGTCGTTCGTTCACTCGTGTGTGCAAAATCTATAAAATTTATATAATTCAATGTATGTACGACACACAAAATATTTGGTTTTGTTGCAACTGTACAGCTGTTCTACTCTCGTGTGTCTTTCTTTTCTTATTTTTTTCTATATCTACACATTTTAGCACATAATTTCTTTGTCTGGAAATTTTTTTGATGATTTTTTTTTCTTTCAATAAAATTATTTACCATGACATGGGGTGCCAAAAAAAAATTTTTTCCCCCCTAAAAAAATACAAAAAAACATCCAGTTTGAAATTTTGAAGAAAAATTCGAAAAAATTTTTTTTGTTAACAAATATTTAAAAAAAAATAATTTTATGAGAAAAAATTTATAAGAAAAAAATATAAAAAAGTTAGTTCGAAAAATTAGCCTCAAAATTTGAGAGGCGCTGTAAAAACGACAAAAGCGCCCTCTATAAAATTTTAACACATTTTTTTTGTTTATAAAATTTAAAAAAAAAATATTTTCTGATGAAAAATATAAAAAAATAAATACAAAAGAAGTTAGATCTAAAAAAAATAGCCGCAAATTTTGAGAAGCGCCCTCTATAAAATTTTGACACATTCTCAGTTAAAAATTTTAAAGAAAAATTCTAAAATATTTTTTTTTGTTTAAAATTATTTAAAAAATTAATTTTTAAAAACTAAAAACATGAAAAATCACAAAAAAGTTAATTCGAAAAAATAGCCGCAAATTTCGAGAGGCGCTGTAAAAACGACAAAAGCGCTCTCTATAAAATTTTAACACATTTTTTTTGTTTATAAAATTTAAAAAAAAATATTTTCTGATGAAAAATATAAAAAAATAAATACAAAAGAAGTTAGATCTAAAAAAATAGCTACAAATTTTGAGAAGCGCCCTCTATAAAATTTTAACACATTTTCAGTTAAAAATTTTAAAGAAAAATTTGAAAATATTTCTTTTGTTTGTAAATATTTAAAAAAATTAAATTTTTAAATAAAAAATAAGGAAAAATTTAAAAACGATAAAAGCGCCCTCTACAAAAATTTTAATGCAACACCATTCGACAGTAAATATTTATATGTATGGAAATTTTTTTGATGCTTTTTTTTCTTTCAATAAAATTATTTACCATGACATGGAGGTGCCAAAAAAAAACATTTTCCCCTCCAAAAAAATTTTTTTTCTTAAGTTTAATTTGGGTTTAATTGAAATTTAAATATTTTGAAGAAAAATTTGTAATTTTTGATTTTTAGATGAATTTTTTAAAAAATATTTAAGTTTTTACGACTAAAAATATGAAAAATCGTAAAAAAGTTAGTTCGATAAAATAGCCGCAAATATCGAGAGGCGCTGCAAAATCAAAAGCGCCCTCTACAGAAATTTTAATGCGACACCATTCGACAGTAAATATTTATATGTATGTTTTGTGAGACAAAAAAAAATTACATGCACTCGACTGACTAATACGAAAATTTTTTGATACAAATAAATAAATTTATACACAATGTATTTCTGTGCCTGTGTACAGAATAATAATAACAATAATAATAATGAATGATGTGTTGTGTCTGATCATGGATTGTTTTATGAACCATGTGCTTTGTGCGAAATGAAATGACTGCCGCTTGCCGCATGGCATGACAATCCTCGTCATTTCTCTTCTGGTTATTTTTTTTCGCAACGAAGAAGAAAAA
This sequence comes from Culicoides brevitarsis, assembly GCF_036172545.1. Classification (NCBI taxonomy): domain Eukaryota; kingdom Metazoa; phylum Arthropoda; class Insecta; order Diptera; family Ceratopogonidae; genus Culicoides; species Culicoides brevitarsis. The sequence continues at coordinate 29,549,173 of NC_087087.1, read as the reverse complement.
AAAATTGTCCAATTATGTTTATTTGTCAAGCTTTTTGCAAAGTAAATAATCATCATCGTCATTTTTTGTTAATCTTTGTATTTGTCGAAAACAGGATTAAGCATGTTTTGTGTCTGGTCCCCAAGATTTTTCTTACAAGCATTAATATTAAATGCACTACTGAACATGTTACAGGCAATAAAAAAAGTGCAACTTCCTTCACAGTGCACGATGTACTTTTACTTGAGAAGGCATACACGAAATAAAATACATAAAAGTGAATATCACAGCTGTTACCTTATGTATTAAATACATGTCATGTGTACATTTATCCAGAATATGAGAATTGACGACGACAACACATTAATAAGTAAGAGAAGACGACGAAGAAGAACACAGAAAAAGGTCTCTACCAAGAATTGAATGTAAATAAATATTTATACACGACACAATGTATAGTCATCGAAAAAAAGTGCAGATTTGTGCATCAATTGGGGTGGGCAGGATGTACATTTATCTTCCTTTTACCTTAGATCCTGAAATCTGAATTTCTTTAAAACCTCTGAAAAAAAAGAGAAGAGGAAGTATGAAAAAAAATTTTTTTTTGCAAAAACTGACTTTCATTTTAATGGAATTTTTACCTGAACTCATTATTTCATGCATGGTGAATATAAGAATAATTTTACATAATATTTATTGTCTATTCTTCATGTTCTACCAAAGCTCTATATGGAGGCACGAAGAAAATAGTATCCACATTGTTTGTTATTATTTGTAAAAAAAAAGTATACAACGAGAGATCTTGATCGTCATCATCAAAGCAGTTGAATAATCTCAAGCAAGGTCATTCTCGTCGTCGTGCTTCGTACTCCGCATTTCGCATACCAACCATATCCAATCTACTCCATCCCGTAGTTGAGCTGAGCTAAACTACTAAGCTAAGGTACATTTTTTTTCTATTAAATTATATTTTGATGTTTCTCCGATTCCTTGTTGTTCTGGTAGTTTCCCGTATCGCGTAGTTGGGTCGTTAGCGGCGTACATGCGGTGCGTATAATGATCCAATAATAACAATTATAATAACATAGTAGAACATAGTAGAACATTAAAAGTATATGCAGAACAAAAGAAGAGTTGAAGCAAAAAAAAAAAGTGAGGTGAATGGAGTTATTATTACTATTACCAACGACGTAGTAGTATGTGAAACTTGAAACTTGGAGAAAAAAAAAGTTTTTTTCAGAACATTGACTTCTTCTCGTTACTTTACTCACGATCCGGGAACAATTGACTTATGGACTACGTTCCTTTTTAATGCGATGGTGATCATGATCGACGAATTAAGTGTATAATGAAATTTATGTTGCTTGAAAGGAGTTCTAAAGTTGAATCTTTCGATGGTTCAATTGGATTTTCAAAGAACTTCATTGCCAAGTTTTCGTTTGTTCAGAAGTGAGTAAAGAAGCTAACTTGCAAGGTTTGTTTTGTCACTGACGATTTTGATAAGTTATTGCATCTTTAGTATAAGAACAGGGTTGCCTAATATCGCAAAAAAATGTTTGTATCCTTCTATACTTGAACTAAATTTGAATGTTTTTGATGCAAAATGAAAGATTTAAGAGAATAATTCTTATAAATCTTATTTTGCATCAAAAATAATCAAATTTAGTTCAAATATAGAAAGATAAAAAAATTTTCGTAATTTTTTGGCAACCCTGTTCACATTACCTATCATAGCATTTCATCGAAAAATAAATGGCATGAGATTTTTTGATACTTTTGTCTTAGTTTAAGCCTAAAATAGTCCAAAAAACCTAGAATTAAAATTCTAGAATGAGCTTTAGTGTTTTTACCCAATTTTAGTTTGGTTGGATATGCCAATGAGTAACCCTAAATCCACTAAAAATTTTCTAAAAACTCAAAAGCTTGTTCCAAAATGTTGAATTTAGGTTTTTTATTATTAGTTTAGACCTAAATAAGACAAAACCATCAAAAAATCTCATACCATTTATTTTTCGATGAAATGCTGAAATAGGGTTAAGTAATGTTAAGAACAGGGTTGCCTATTATCGCAAGAAACTCTTATATATCCTTCTGAACGATTTTCGATTGTTTTTGATACAAAATGAGAGTTTTAGGAAAAAATTCCCTAAAAATATCATTTTGTCTCAAAAATAATCAAATTTGGTTCAAATATAAATTTTTTTGCATTTTTTGGCAACCCTGATGTACTTGAACGAAATTTGATTGTTTTTGATGCAAATTGAAACTTATAGGAAAATAATTCCTGAAAATCTCATTTTGCATCAAATATAATCAAATTTAGTTCAAGTATATCAGGGTTACAATTTTTTTTGTAATTTTTTGGCAACCCTGATATTAAATCTGTAGAAAAAATTTTTTTTTTTTTAAATGTAAGTTACTTACCTCAAATTATCTTTTAAAACACACAAATTTGTTGCAAAAAATTGAAAAATTTCATGTCTGGCTTTTCGCCCTTCATCTCATTAAAAAATTAGCCGGGCAACAAATCCTTCATGTGTCATTTTTTTTCTGTAATCACAAAAAAAAAATTAGTAAAAAATATTTAAAACAATAGATCATTTTCGTCTACGACCTTCTTCGACTTTAACCGCAAATCTTTTGCGTATGCTGCGTAAATAAACTTGCGTCTCTCGTGATGGTCCTTGATCTCTCCTCACAGCAAAAAAGCGATTTCCTGTGCAAAATTCCATTCATTACGCATTTATTTACGCACAATTCACACAACTCACGTCAAATCGTTACACAAGCAAATAATTATAATTACTGTTCACGGAAATTAAATTGTTTCTTTTTTGGAAACTGAACAATAAGATTTTTGGCACACACAGAAATTGATTTCGATCTGCTTTTTTTTCTGCTAGGTCATCATCATCTGCGGTTTGTCGAGTAAACATTCAATTAAATATAAGGCAACAATGTTGCCTCCAATATCGTCTCAATCAATTTCGCAAACGATTTGCAAAAAAAATCCATTCAGGTATCCGTATTTTTATAATTACCCTGTTTTAAACCGCACCACCAAAGCAAGTTTTTTTTTGCCTCGTCTCTGCCTGCTTTACAACAAAGATAAAGAGATTTGAGATTTTTTTTTTAATTATAAAAAGAATAAAAATTATCTTTTTTTTTTACACACGTTCGAACGAAAAGTAAAGCAAGTTTCAACTCTAAAAAGACCTTCAAAAAGTTCAAATTTTGTGTATATGAAATCATTTCTATCTTCAAACAGAATCGAGCGGTAATAATATAATGAATTTAATTTTTATTATTTTTTTTTTCGGTCATTGTACCACGGATTTCTGAACAATGACGTCTTAAAGTATTTAATATACATATTGGGACATTTTTGTCGTTTTGCGAATCTAGTCGAATTTCTATTGAACTTGAAATCGTGAGAATATTCATAACGCGTTAGACTTCATTCAAGTCAAGGACAATTTTTCGGGTAGTTGATTCTTGTTTAAACGTGTTGTTGGCCCATTTTTTAATCGGGTCCGTGAGAGAATCGCTTCCCCTTGTGTTGTGTAAAGAAGAACATGTGTTAATGTTACCTTGATACAAGACGAACAGGAAAAAGGACCGTTACACTCCTTTCCTCGTTGTTGTTGTTGTGACTAACTGTTCTTTTGTTTCATGCGCCCGGCATCGAAGACGATGCAAGTCAAGTCAAAGTAAGAAAAAAAACATGTGGTTCATGAAATTCGTAGTTTTCATCACGCATACCAGTAAGAAACATACGACATTGTCGTGACATATTTTCAATTCACCACCAACTTTGTTTTTTTTTTATGCATAAATATGACGAAAGAGAGTCAGTCACATACACACAGAGAGAGAGTAGAGTACATAAAAAGAAGCACATACTAACTATTTACTTTGTAAGAAGTGAAGTGGATAATTTTTTGTATAGGGGAGAAAAGTGGGAATGTATGTCGTACACGTGAATGCGAAGTAATAATAAGGATAATAAAATGTACGAAATATATTATGATCGATCAGTTTTGATATGCATGACAACCCAATGACTTGCAGCTCGTGTGTGTGTATTTGTATATGTATTTACAACGCAAAAAGGGTAATTTGGACGAAGAAATCGATATGCAAACAGCCACACCCTGCGTTAAGAATTAGAACTTCACGAGGAGTCTAAATTATTCAAGAAATGCTTTTGGCAACTCCTTTTCCTGACTGAGTCATGTTAAGGGATCGATTTTGAAACATTTCAAAGCTTTAGAAGGATGCCTGCGAGTCTTGGTTTGAACTCTCAGGCATCTTTGTAAAGCTTTGAAAGATTTCAGAATCGATCCCTTAACATGAGTCAGTCAGGAAAAGGAGTTGCCAAAAGCATTTCAGTTTCAACTCTCAGGCATTTTTCTAAAGCAAGCCAGCTTAGTACAGTGGTTAGCGTATCTGACTGATGAGCGTAAGGTCGTCGGTTCGAGACCCGAAATCATGAAAAACTTTTCTGACTCCAATCGTGCTCAAAATTTACTGAGATCTTTTAGAAACCCTTTGAAACCTTCTGGGAGAGCTGAGTGAGTTTTGAGGGCGCCTGCTTGGGATGACAGGTAAAAAGCTAAGACCCATTTCGCGGCGTTTACTGAGAAAGCTTACGATTTCACAGTATGAAGTACAATAGGACTCTTTAGAGACCGCGGTGCGAGCCATTCTAGACCTTTAAGGGGTCTAATAAACCATACCCTATACTCTTTCTGAACCTTTGAAATGTTTCGAAGACTTGCCTTGAGACATTTACTGATGTAGGAAGACTTGCATAGTAGTATCAACTTTGGTTCTGAACCCCAGCTTCATCCTCGAGTTCACGTTCATCATGTTCATTGTGAAGTCAATGGCTAAGCGAATCATCTTCAACACAATACTTCAACGAAACATGAATCGACTATACTTCAATTTCAAACTTCAGGGAGTCATTAAGCTTTTGGAAGGTGAATTGATTCCTATCATTTTCAGTTACCTTTCACAATCCTCTGAATCTGGATCTGATGGAATCTTTCATGCATTGATTTCTTTACCTAATCCATCTATCTTTGAATGAAATCATATATTCAAAGATAGATGGATTAGGTAAAGGCATCAATAGCTTCAATGTATGAGAAGATTCACTCAGATCCAGATTCAGAGGATTGTGAAAGGTAACTGAAAACACATCACCCGATTTCGGCATTTCATCGAAAAATAAATGCCATGAGATTTTTTGATGGTTTTGTGTTAGTTAAGCCTAAAGTAGTCCAAAAAACCTAACTTTAAAATTCTAGAACAAACTTCAATGTTCCTATGCATTTTTAGTGAGATTGGGTATGTCGAAGAGGTACTTTAGGGTATACCAAATGCACTAAAAATGATGAAGTTCGTTCTAGAATTTTAAATTTAGGTTTTTTGGACTACTTTAGGCTTAACTAACACAAAATCATCAAGAGCATTTATTTTTCGATGAAATGCTGAAATCGGGTGATGTGAAAAGGATGTGAATCCTTCAAGGATACTTCTGTCACTAAACTGATGAATTCAAATGGTTCAAATGGAAACAAGTTAAAAGCTTTCTGCCTTCCAAAGTTTCATTTAATTTCTCATCCAATCAACCACAAATTTCAACTAATTATCATCCGAATGTCTTTGTTCAGACAGACGATTTTTTTATTTCATCCTTGCGATGTCCATTCCATTGTCTTTCACACATTCCATTTATCTCCTCTTCATCAGATTTTCTGTTCCTTTTATGAACATTCCGACAGAGCATTCGACATGTGTGAGAGAGATGAAAGACAAGAAACAAAAAAAAAACTTTTCCTAAGAAATGTTGAGCTACATGAACAGGTTGGTGATTTTTTCTTTTGTATCCTCATCATCATGAGAGTATTATCAGTAAATTACCATCTTTCTCGGTATGTCTTTTCGGTACAAGTGCAACAATAATAATGAAGACAGTAGAACAATGAATGAGAAACAAAATTTTTTTTACAGCAAAAAAAAAAAAACATAAATAAATAAATGCACAAATTAGGCAGAGCATACTTAAGAGATTAACATAAAAATAAAAACTCCTACCTAATAAGAGGCCCTTATTTATTTTTGTTTTTCTTTTGGACTTTGAAATGATAATAAGCAGGTGATTCTGTTCCTTCTCTCTTTCTCTTGCGTTTTTTTTTGAAAGAATCAAGACGCGTATAAATCTTGTCAGACGAAATTTTTCGCTCGTTGCTATCCATGCTAATTAAAATTGAAATTTTAATAATAAATTCGTATATCAGACGATGGCCCAGACACAGACAACATCGACAAGCAGGGTGGCTTTCGATCAAATATTTGGAGTAGTGTCAGCCCGTTGATCGTTGACAAATATTTAATACGCAGCTTAAGACAATGATCCCACATCCTTTTGAATTAAAAAAAAAAGAAAAAAAAAGTTTAAGAAGAATGAAAAAAAAATCCATCTGCTGCTCTAATGATGAAATCTACCTGCTTGACGATCGCATGAACCATTCGAGTAAAAAGAGCAAAAATTTTTAAATGAATACAAATTTTTATTTTGGGGATAAATTTAAGAAGAAAAAAAAATGTATCGAATTTCGTATTTTATGGTCCATTTTTTTTGCTACTATTAACAAGAAACGACTTCCTTTAGTCGTTCATCATTTTTTTTTTAAATTTTATCGAAAATTTGTGGGTTCAATATTAATTCAATTTTCTGAAATCTTTGGTAAAATTGATACCGTAACTCGTCGCATCGCATGTCAAAACTCGTATTTCATCTTGTGGTGCAAACATTTAATGATATATCCTGCCATCACGACGAAGGAGCCCGAAGAGAAGAGGAGACATGTTTAATGAAATCAAACACTTTTAATGCTCATTCAGATGTAAAAATATCTGTCTGCCGTTCAATTTGTGTGTCAAAAAGTTGTCATCTTATTCTCTCTCTGCCTCTCAATTTCGTTCTAATCCATCGCGTGACTTGCCTGCCGAAATCGCTTTGATTAGATTATAAAGTCGTCCTTTTTATCGTAAAATAAATATATTTTAATCCTGCGGTTTTTCGGTACATACTTTTTAAGTGGCAGAGGATGTTGTTTGTGGTTTTTATGGCATTCCAGCCGGATTAAATTGTGATACTATCCCATTTTGCATATCAAAATATTCAATTACTTTGGGAAATTTCCTGCTTTCAGTGTCACGTAGCTCAGGAGACATACCGAGGAAGGAAGAGAAAGGTATTAATTGATAAAAAAATGGATCAGATTGGATGTATTTTGAAAGTTATTTCATAAAAAAAAGAAACCACGTGACCTAAAATTTGTATTTTGCGCTTTAACTCGAAATAAACTTAAAATTTTTGGCCCAGCTCACATTGAAAGACATTTAATTTTAATATATCATGTAGGATTCACCTAACTTAAGAATTTTTTTAAACCACGTGGTTAATTTAACTAATTTCAGACCACGTGGTTTAACCTTATGCATATTTAATGGATTTTAACTTCCAAATTTATCATCTCAGTTCACATTTCGAACTTTTGTCCCATTGCACGTTCAAAATTTTCAGGAAGTTTTGTAAATATTCACCTAAATTAAGAATATTTTAACCACGTGACTAATTTAAATATTTTCAGACCACGTGGTTTAACCTAATGTAATTTTTTTGGATTTTACCTTCCAAAATTTTTATCCCAGTTCACATTTTGAACTTTTTTCCCTTTTTTTACTTATTTCAACTAAAGAATTTTTTAACCACGTGACTAATTTAAAAATTTCAAACCACGTGGTTTTATTTAATGCACATTTTATGGATTTTTAATTTCCAAAATTTTTATCATAGTTCACATTTCAAACTTTTGTCCCAATGCACATTCAAAATTTTCGCGCCCAATGCACTTTTGAAAAAATTTCAACCACGTGACCAAATTTTTTTTCTTCGAAATGTATGAAAAACCAGCTATTGGGCGTTTCTAAGTGATTTTAATCGAATTGTCCGACACGTAAAATTACGTCGATCTATTAATATTATTGCTTTGATGTGACACAAAGTAGCAGAAAGAGAAAAAAAGACAAAAACGGCGTCGAATAATATAAAAAATGATGATAAAATCACAACACGTTCAGAATTTTTAAACCATTTTTTTCATTATTATTAAATATTTGTTTAACGAAATCTACAGACACATATTTTTTTGGTTTTTATTTGAATACGACGAGCGGATGTTTGACATTCGATTCGATTTGTGAATGAAATATTTCTTGCGGTGAATTAACCTGCGCGCCGAGGAAATTAATAACAGCGAGAAAACCTTGAAGATAGACACTCGCACGTAAAACCTTCACTTATCGAACAGTCGAACACGTGCGTAATTATAATTTAACTCGAATGTGCCTGATTAAAAATGTTTAATAATAATCCTGATACATCTGCTGCTGAAGAAAAAAATTCAGGTATTTATCACATATTTCTTGTACATGTGTTGCGACATCGGACAAGAAGAAGAAGAAGTAAATTGTTGCTGAAAAAATACTGTTTAATGACATAAATAAACTTTTTTTTTGTAAAGGTGCGTATTTTTTACCGAAAAAAAAAATTATTATCTTATATCCTTTTGGTTTGGTTAGTAATCATAAAAAAAAATAAGAAGTAAAAAAAAAGAAACGAGCAGCTGTTTGACCGACATAACAAAATTTACACAAAGAGCAGATGCATTTAAGTTTTTTTCCATTTATTAAATACAAAAAAATATTTAAACTTGCTCCACAGACGCATGTGAATTGAATGAATGGAGGTTCTTTGTAAAAGTTATTTACTTACTTTCTAAAAAAATAACTGAAAGGACGATTGATTGCTATTCTTATTTTTACGGCTTTGTTGTTGACAAAGATGTTCAAGTTCTGTTTATTCATTAATAAATAATAATAAAATGAATGAAATGTCGTGATTCAATGACCTTTGGCGCCAATCCAGTGGAAAATTTTCTTTCAAATTAACAAAAAAATAAATTATTAATTTTTTTTCAAATCATTAAAATTTTAATTAATTTTTTAAAATAAATTTTATCAAAAAAAATTATTAAATAAATTTAATTAAAAAATTTTTATTTTTTTTAATTCATTAATTTAATTTAATTTAAAAATAAATTATTTTTTTACTTCCAACTTTTGATTAAAAATTAATTTAAACAAAATTATTTAATTAATTTTTAATCAAAAAAAAAAATAAAATAAAATATAAAAAAAATAAAATAAAATAAATAAATAAATTTATTAAATAAAATTTATTAATTTTTTTTTTTTTGGTTAAATATTAATTTAAAAAAATAATAAAAAATTAATGAAATAATTTTATTTACTTAATTTTTAATAAAAAAAATAAATATATTTATTAAATAAAATTAATTAATTTTTTTTATTAAACATTAACAATAAAAAATTATTTTTTTATTAAAAATTTAAAAATTTTTATTAAAAATTAATTTAATAAAATTAATTAATTAATATTAATTTTTGATTTTTTTAAAATTACATTTCAATAAAATTTCGTAAAAAAAAATATTTTTTTAAATTTTTATGATTTTTTTTAAATTTAAATAAATTAAAAATTTTTGTCATATTTTTAAATATCAAAAAAAAAAGAATTAAAAAAATCAAGCAAAATTTTCCCTTTGATCTCCATATCTCTCAAAATCACACACTTTCCTCAGGTCATTACGAAAAATACAATTTCCGCGCAATTACGTAACACGCATGCACCTCGCCGGCCGCCATTTCAACAATTTCACGAATGCAAAACTGAATTTAATGATTAGCCACGACAACAAACAAAAAGAGTTCTATAAATAAGTTTTTTAGAAATGCTTAGTACGCGCAAAACGCACTTCAATCATCATTCGTTTCTTTCTCTTTTGACACTTTGAAGCGCATGTCGCCAATGTTTGTGTGCAATTTTTGTGCCGTGTACTTTGTCTCGAGTGCTCAGCGAGAAGAAAACCACTGAAAAATTTTTGCTGCACATTTATGAGACGCGAGACAAACAAAAAAAACAAAACATAAACAAATAGTAAAATTAGAAATAAAGTGCATGAACCCCGCTCGTCGTTCACAATTTGTTGTACGAGTAGTTCTTCCGGAAGTTGTAAGTCAAGTCGAGTCGTCGTTCAAATGAAACTGCGGTGATGATACGCGTCGTCGTCAATGTTTTTTTTTGTACATGATTGAATTAAATTGCTTGGTCGCGCAATTAAATTTACGTTTATCTTCTCTTTTTAGTTGTAAAGTTGACAAAAATAAAATACAAAAAAAAATTTGTCGTTAGAAGAACGATATTGTTGATTTTTTCTATTAAATCTCTTGACCCAGTGAACATTTTGAATTTTTTAAAATTAAAATTCATAAATTTTAGCCTATTGAGCAGTTAAAATTTCTAAAAATTTTAAATTTATGTCCTGAAGAAAATTCAAACATTGCCCTAATGCAAATTTGAAAAAAATTAAACCACGTGACTTAGCCCAATGCACATTTTCAAATGTCTCCATACGAGATTTTCTTATTATGGTAATCAGAAAACCTTTTTAATGTTCACTTAAGCATATTTCAAACTTTTATCCTACTTTTCATTATAAAATTTTGTCCCAGTGCACATTTCAAAATTTCCCCAATGCACATTTTCAAATGTCTGCATATGAAATTTTCTCATTTTGATATTCAGAAAAGTATTTTCATGTTCACCCAAAGCATATTTTGAACTTTTATCCTACTTGACATTTTAAAATTTCGTCCCAGTGCACATTTCAAAATTTCCCCAATGCAAATTTAGATAAATTTCAAGTGTACAATCTATAAGTGTATCAAATAAATGCCGATTCCAGCATAATATGTAACTTTTTTCTTCCAAATGCGGTAAAAAAGTTAAAAAAAAAAAATCATCAATCACTCATAGTGTTCGGTTTCATTGCGTATACAATATTCTAAGAACTAGTTTGGTTCTTTGTAACAAAAGGAACGAACGAACGTACTTATTAATAATAATAAATACAATTATAAAGTAAATATTTCCATCTCTCCTCTTGTACATTGAGAAGCAAGATGTTCTGTGTATTTATGAGCATGAACGACGAGTCAAGGTCTTGGATTCACGGTTACTGACTTTCCTCTGTATAACATTACAACATTACACGACCATTGTTCCTTCTTCTTTCTTTGTACGTATTTTCTTTTTTTTTATTGAATTTGAAAGAAAAGGTTTTTTTTCAGCGTTGCATTAGTCATAAAATGGTGAGAATATCCAATGGCTGGAATGCATGTGAAATTAATAATAATAAACTTCCATTTTATTGTTCTATGAGATTTTTACATTTACGCGAGCGAGCGGTCCAGCTGATTCGCAGACACTGCAGTTAAACGGGTTTCTATTTAAAAATTCTTCAAATAAGCGACACGCACATCCTCAATGAATCCAAATTCACACACATAAAGAATAAAAAAAGAGACATAAATGACAGAGAAACAGGTTTCGAGGAAAAGATGATGATGACACGGACGAGACAAGCGAGTTTCGCCAAAGGACATTCATCTGTTCGTCTTCTTCATTTTTCCATCTTGAAGAATTTTTATGTGCACACACATTTTATTATTATTATTTCATTAAACGTAATTAACCTGAATTGGCTTTTAAGTAAATGATGAAGTTTTTTCTTCCTCCGCTTGCATGTGTGCAAATATTAGCGAGATGACACTTACTTATGCGAGGTACTTTTGGAACACGCAAAAAAAGTGCAGAATAAATGAACGAAAAGGAAAACAGAAGAAGAAGAGAATTGTAAACAAAGGAATTTGCATACCTAGTTGTCGTAGCGCGGTGCTTGTCTAAAGGATCTACGAGAATTTTTCTGAAGGAGAGGAAGAAAAGTTGTGTTAAAATAATAAAAAGGGTACTTACTCGACATATTAAGTGGGTAAATTGTTCCCAAGGGAAGCGATGAATTTTTAGTCGCGAACCACAAAATTTTTCATAATTTTTGAAGATGCTTTTTAATTTGCGTCATTTTATAAATTGAATGGAAAGGTGTCTATTTCTGCTTTTTTAAAAGCTCTTGAGTTCTAAATGTTTTTTGACACACTTAGAAAATTAAAATTTTAAGGATGATCAAATTAGGGAAAAATTTTCCTGTTTCTTATTATTTTTCTATTTATATGAGATTTTAATTTTAAATATATTTTTAATAATAAATTCTTGCTAATTCGAGCTAAAAATGAAAAAAAAAATATAATGATTAAAAATTTGTAATTTAGAAAAAAACTACAGTTAAAAATTTGTAAGTCGCTTTTCGCTAATTCAATTAAAATCAAAATATTAGAAAAATTAAAATAAATTTAAAATTATTAAAAATATTATAATCAGAAATTATTTAAAAAAAATTAAAAATAATTTAGAAAAATTTAAATCTTTTTTTAGCCAAAAAAAATTTAAGTTTAATCTTTTTTTATTAATTAATAATTTTGAATATTAATTTTAACGAAATTTTAAATAAATTCAGACATAATAATTAATAATTTTGAATAAAAAAAATAATAAAATTCAGAATTTTAATGAAATTAGATGTGAAAAATTAAGAAAAAATAATGATTAAAAAATTTTTAAATCGCTTTTTGCTAATTCAATTTAAATTAAAAATATTAAAAAAATTGTTAAAAATATTTTAAAAATTAAACATATTCAAAATAGAATTAAGAAAAATTTAATGAAAAAAATTTTTAAAAAATTAAATTTATTTTTTTTTATTTTATAAATCAAATTTTAAATAATTTATACATAAACAAAATATTAAAAAATATAATAATAATTTAATGAAAATAATAACAACATCTTTTGAAATCATTTGTGGAATTTAGGTAATTTAGAAAAATTAATAATTTAAGAAAAATTAAAAATTTGTAAATCGCTTTTTGCTAATTCAAGTTTTAAAAAAAATTAGTTATAAAATATTAAACTTGATTATGATGATGATAAACTTATTTTGTATTTAGAAAAATGTTAAAAAGAAAAAATTAAACTTAATTTTTTTTAATTTAAATAACTTATATTTAAAATAAATTAATTTAAATTTATTAAATTTTATTTTTTTCATAAAAAATATCAGAAAAATTAAAAAAAAAATTATAAAATATTTTAATGGAAAATAAAACAACGAGATACATTTTCTATAATTCTATCAGACTAAAGACCTTATTATCAGTAATTCATTCAATTATTGTTAAGAATTTTTTTTTTTGCGGAAAGACCCTTCAAAATATTTCCTTTTTCACAGTTGAAAAATTGACTGATGGAGTTAATTATGAAAAAATTCTACCAAACTCGTGACGACATTCTTTGAAGAGCGCATCAAAAGTGCTTTGACTCTTCGCTTTTGCCAATTAAATTCACTCTCTTTTAACAATCTAAATAACGAGAAAAAAAAGAAAGAAAACATGCACACAAAAGCTGGTTTTTCTTGATTCTTTTTTCGAAATTCTTGTTCTCTCGCTCGCCGTGCATTTGGTACGAAAAATGCATGATAGAATCGTGCTTGATTTTTGTTTTCTTTTTGCTTCCAAAGCTGAGTCTTTCAGAAAAAGAAAAAAAATTGAAAGAAAGAATAAATCTTCTTTAGCGTTCATATATTTCATCTGTTTATACGAAAAAAAAAAAACATGACTCAATATTCACTTTAAATATAAATCGTGTTCTTATTCTCTGTTCGCGTCTTTCTCTCGGCTCGCCGTGGTTACTTGAGCGCTGCTTGCTTGTTGTTGCGATGATATACAAGTTCACGCTCGAATTATTATTTACACACATATATACGCGCGCAGACGACAGCGACGAAGAAGGAATTCATTGTGTGTTTATTTCACATCGTAAAAAGATAACTTCTTTCGTGTAATGATGAATAACAATTCAGAATGAAGCAACCACGGGGAATGGAATGGAATGCCAATGGACAAAAAATTACCTGGTTGTGCGAGTCGGCAATAACAACGCTGTGTATAGTAGAGAGTGGAAAGATAAAGAAAAGGCGCAGACAGACACAAAATCACTTTCGATTTAAAGCATAAGCATAAAAAAAGAACATATCAACACAGCCAAAAATAAAAAAAGCGAAATAATAATAATAATAATAAACGCGGATGAATTTAGCATGAATAATTATGCTAAAGATTGATTTTGTGGTTTTTTGTGTCTGTCTCGATTTAGTTGTCTTAGTATTTGATGCGCCGAATTTGGAGATCAAATAATGACGATCATCATCACCTGTTATTAGCACACATAAACAATGCAATTTTATCTCGCATTCGTAATGGTTTTCATTAACTTCTTTCGTTCCTTTTTACTCTTGTTCTGTGTGAGGTTCTGACTGATGATGATGACTTTTCTGGTTTCGTTTATGACTTTGATAAGGCTCGGGACTTCTGTTCTCGAGATAATTTATCGAGTCATTTTTTATTAGCCTTGGGATGTTATTAAAAGAATCAGCTTAGTACAGTGGTTAGCTTAAGGTCGTTGGTTCGTGACTCGAAATCATGAAAAACTTTTCTGACTCCAATCGTGCTCAAAGTTTACTGAGATCTTTTAGAAATCCTTTTGGACCTTCTGGTAGAGCTGAGTGAATTTTGAGGGCGCCTGCTTGGGATGACAGGTAAGAAGCTAAGACCCATTCTTCGGCGTTTATTGAGAAAGCTTACGATTTCACAGTATGAAGTACAATAGGACTCTTTAGAGACCGCGGTGCGAGCCATACTAGACCCTACCCTACCCTAAAAGAATCATCAGTTTAAATTCTACTTGAGATTTATCGTCCTCAGAAATTCTTCGTCTCGATCTGCGGGAAACTCAAAATCTCCTAAAGAGCTTCGAACTGAATCTTTGAACTATGTTCAGAAGTTTCAGTTCGAAACTCTTTAGGAGATTTCGGATTTCAGAAGAACTCTGTGACGATAAATCTCTAAAGTAGAATCGATAACTGATGATTTCAAGAACTTTTCAAGGCTCTGTTTTTTTACTTGAGCAAAGTTCATTAATCATTTTTTGTACTTCCTTCAATCCCACGTGTCGCCAAATGTCTCATAACACAATAAAGTTGAACGATCTCTGTAACTTCCGCAAATCTCAAAAACGCAAAATTAATCATAGTTATAAAATGCTAATAATAGTAGCTTCTCATCATGTAATAATTGAGATGTTGAACTTCTGTCAACCTTTTGCGATGAACACGAAAAAAAAAACTTGTCATCTAATGTACATAAATTTCACACTCCGCAAGTCGCAGCAAGTTGAATAAAAATTAGTCATAAATTATCTTTTGGTTCGTTCGTTTTTAATGCTAATAGTTGCCAAAAAAAAAACAAAAAAAAAATAGATAATAGTTGTAAGTCATAAAAGAACGGAAAAGCTCTATATCGCGCCGCCTGCCAGCTTGCTCGCAAAAAAAAAGTTGTGAAAAAAAATTCGCATGAGTGACTGTGTTTGTCGTCATCATCACACGATGGCAACAACAAAAAAAAACAGAA
This sequence comes from Culicoides brevitarsis, assembly GCF_036172545.1. NCBI lineage: Eukaryota > Metazoa > Arthropoda > Insecta > Diptera > Ceratopogonidae > Culicoides > Culicoides brevitarsis. The sequence goes on along the minus strand of NC_087087.1, from coordinate 29,533,615 downwards.
GAATGAGAAAATACTAACTATTGCTCTTTTTTTTATTCTAAAGTCACTGAACTTCTACTTACTTTATTTTTTTTTAGTATACACACAATAACAACTTTTTAACATTCACTCGCTTATAGTTGCTTGGCTTATGGCCATATATTTTTATTTTATCATCGTAGCCAGCCAGTTATTGCAAATAAACGTGAAAAATGCAAAAATGCTATTAGTCGTGACATTTCCTATCCTTAAAAGGTATAAATCAAACAAAAATAAACAATGAGAGAGAGAGAGATGAGATCAAGAATCGAAGGGGCGAATAGCCTTTTAGTCATCCTTTGAACAAAATGACACCGAAATTTAATTAACAAGAACACACACACAAAAAATAAATCACACAAACCGCAGTGAATAACCCGAGTATCGGAATATTTCGATGGATTTGCAGAAAAAATAAAATCAAGTTTAAAATGATTTTTGTTCTCACACAAAACCGAACAGTCAGTGTATGCAGAGATTAAGATCAGGCAGACGACGACGACGACTTCGAGGTGAATGTGTGAGAGAATGAATTAAGGATTGCAAATTTTATATTTAACGCATCGGTTAAGCTCTGGTAACAAAAAACAACAGCAAATAACAAAAAAAAAGTAATGACTGCACTGATTGAGTTTTCGCTTCAGATGCGTTTTTGTACCTGACTTCCCTGAACACACTGAACTAATTTACTTTATGGTTTTTGTGCAGAGTGATTTTTTTGATGACTCAGTGGACTGAAAGGCGAGTGCAACTCTGAAATTAATTTTTTTTACAATCGACAGCCTGTAAATTATTTGTAACTTTTCCGAATTATTTAAAAAAAAAGTTGAGCTCCTCGTAAAACTTGGAGACGAAGTATGGAGGCCGAAATTCGAACAATTGATCGCAATCTCACCATGCGATCCATCGCAACGTTGGCAACGAACCGCCAAAACTGGAGGGAAATCACCGCGACCCTATGCCTCTGAAAAGGGGTGAAAAGGAATTAAGTCAAGTTTAAGAAAAAATAGGATGGGGCTTCGAATTAAAGTCCTTTAAAGAGTCTTATTGTACTTCCTACTATGGGATCGAAAGCTTTTACAGTAAACGCCGAAAATAGGATATAGCTTTAAACTGAAGTAGGCACCCGATAGCCCAGCTTTCTAAGAGAGTTCCTAATGGATTCTTAGAATTTCATTTAAATTTTGCTTGGTTTGGATTAAATAGATAACAGATTAACTTTAGCTTATTAAAATTGATTTTTTGGAGCACTTCCATAGATTCCATAATATACTTCGGAGCGAATAAATACAACGTTTGTTCTGGTTAAGATTACTATCCGAAAAGAGGACGAAGACAAGTACCGCTGGAAGACAAGTAGATCTGGGATGTTCATAAATCTTTCATTAAAAATTTTGTATCTTTTCCACATTAAACTTTCGCAATCACAAAGAATGTGTTCAGAACTTTCATCATCATTGTCACAGAATCTACAGTTTGCGTTGTCAGTTAGTTTCATCTTTTTTAAATGGTATCTAAATTTTCCGTGACCAGTAAATACTCCTATAGTCCATCTTATTTGCTCTTTTGACATAGATAGTAGCTCGTTTGATCTATTTGAGTCGAATCTTCTTAAAAACCTTTTAGATTGTCTTAATCCTTTCTGATTCATAAAGTATTGTTGGCGTCGTTTTTGAAGGTTCTGTTTGATGTCTTCTTTTATGATAGCCAAAGATATTCCACAGCATATTTCTTCAACTTTTGGTCTGCCATTGAATTTTCAAAAATATCGCTGAACTAACGGCGTCATTATAGATTTATTGAGCTCTAACGACATCCTTCGAATTGATCTAAATAAAAAAAATTAAATCAAGAGTCAAATTCAAACCTTACCTGAACCCCTAAGTTCCCATATTGCCTCATTAGTCCCTTAAATTAATCCATCTTGTAACTTTCCAACCTTTGAACAGTTCAATCGCCTCCCTAAATAATCACCTCGGGCCAACATTCCTTCATTCTCTAGCGAAGAACATTCTTACAACTTGCAACACCTTTATTCCTACCCAGAAAGCGTTTATATTTGCATATGTTGCAGACAACAACTATAATTATTAAATATAATAAAGGGCATGCTACAGAAAAAGGTATAAAGAAATAATAATCATAAAAAAGTTGCATGCAAAAGTTCGTCTGGAATCGCGATGATGATTTGAGTTTGGTTTGCGGTTTGTTCAAGTCTTTTGTTTTGTATTTTCTTGAAGGAAAAAGATTAAATTTTGGTTAAAGGTACTTACCCAACTTGTAGCAGTTGTTGAACGAGGATCCATTCAAAGGAAGCGATATCCTTGGAGATATGATTTGATTTGAATTTTTTTATGGTCTCTATACTTAAGCTGTGTACATGCTCCAAAGATAATGATATGTTTATGGAACGAGCGACAGCTGCCGTAATTAAGTCACAAAATGACAGATGTTTTCATCAAAGTTATTTCATGAACCGAATCTCCTTTCTCATGGTGCTTTCGAATGTAGACCACGTGCTCCCGAAGTGTTCATGTGTTTAATTTTTATTGGTCTCAATCAATTTAAAATGTTAATAAGTTTATTCGGGGGTATCCTTGAACTGTCATGGCTCGTCTCTGTCGCGAAATGATTTAGACACGATCAAACACGTTAGCAGCCTCTTTTTTAAAACAAAACAAAAAAAAAATCATACGGAAATATAAATCATGTCAAAAAGCCTTGCAGTCAGGTATAATTCTTTTCTTACCCCTTTTTTTGTCTTGCCAATAATAATTCGCCGAGACGAGAAACCTTCTCAGAAGAAAGAATGTGCGAGGCGCTTGACCCGATCATTTATTTGCTATATGTGAATGTTTGTCGGCAAAGTGCATACGACGTCGTCGTCAGATACACATGTGTGGCGATACAATCACTTATATACAACATGTCTTGTTGTTTACGCAGCAGCAGCATTTTTTTGCTCATTCGTCGTCAGTTCAGAACTCGAAGGTGATTATACCTACGCGCAGAAAGTGCAATTGTACGAGGCACTTTATAGGTTATAAGTTCTAAATTGATTTCATTTCCTTTGTTCTGTCGATTTATTTTTATAGTCCATTTGCTGCATTCTCTCCTTCTTCCTTGCCTGAACTCTGAGCATAAATGCAATGCTAAAAATATATATTGAGTTGCATATTGTTTTTATCATTGTTCTTCTCAGCAACAACAACAGCATGTAATAATAATTTTATAGTGCAATTTTTTTTTGTATGTTTCGCTTTTGATTGTTAAATGCTCATATCCAATCCAAAAACGTATGTGGATTAAAATGCAGCCACAAAAAAAATGAACGAATCATAATGATGGTCATTGTAATTTTTTTGTACAGTGCTTTTGTTTTTTTCACTGAAATTTAAAATGAATTTTAAACGACTTAAGTGTTTTTAGTCCCTTTTTTAAAATTTGATGGCTATAACGACTTTCAATTTAAATGAAAATTTGAACGTTTTATAATTTAAAATTTGAAAACGATACAAAATTTGAAATGCAATAACTCAAGTTTGGTTTTAAGAATCATTCATGATTTTTTTGTAAAATGTTCGTTTAAACTTTAAGAAGGTTTATGAGTCAATAAATTTAAAAAAAGGAAATGAAAATTCGTGGAAAATGTCAATTGAGTTATGAAAGCTTCATTGCATATTTTAGGGTGCGAATTATTTTAAAATAAATAAAAATTTAAAGTTTTAAATTTAGTAAAATTAAAAAAATAAATAAAAATTTTAAATTTTTTATAAAATTAAAAAAAAAAATAAATTTAATTTATAAAATATTAAATAAAAAAATTAAATTAAAAATTAATTTTTAATAAATTTAAATTATTATTTGAATTTATTTGAACTGAAATGTAAATTATTATTTTTTTTTCAATTTTAAATTAAATAAATAAAAATGAAAAAAAATTATAAAACTCATCAAAAAAAAAAATTAAAAGAAAAAAATTTTAAACAAAACCTATTTTGTTCAATAAAAAAATAAGAAATTTAAATTTTTAATAAAATTTCGTTTAAAATTTTAATATTTTTAAAAAATAAAAAATTAATTTATAAAAAAACAAATTAAAATTGAATTTATAACAAAATTAAACTGTTTTAATTTTTTTTTATTATTAAAAAATTATTATTTTTTTTTATGAAACTCATTGACTTAAGAATATTTAAAAAAAATCAAATCTTAAACAAAAACTATACGAAATTTTTTTGACAAATTTCGTATTTAAAATTTTGATATTTGTTTGGATTTTTTATAAACTTCAAATAAAGTTTAAATAAATAAATACATGAATAAAAAAAATAAAAATTTCAAATAAAAAATAATTTAAATTTTAAAAATTAAAATTAAAATATTTTTTTAAAAAAATTTTTTAATAAAATTTTTAAATTAAATTTTAAAAAAAATCTTGAAAGTATAAAAAAATTAAAATTTTTATTGAAAATTTAGTCGAAAATCTTTAACTCTGAATTATTTAGAAAATAGTAAAATTTTTAAAGTTTGTTAAAGAATCAAAAATTCTAATAAAAATCACTTGTCTTTTCAGAATATCAAAATTCCTTCACTACCCTGTTTTTCAGTCAGTGAAAACTTACCTGTTTGTTATTATTATGATAATCATGCTGGTAGTAGTAGATGGCGGCTCTATATGAATTATATTCAAAAACAAATATTTCTGTAAAAAAAAAAAAATAAAACAACAACAACGCAATAAAGAAAACAATAAAATGAAATGCAAGCAAGAAACAACAAAAAAGTACCATATAATCAATTGTGAGTTCCAAGAATTCTCTACGCTGCACAAACACAGACATATCTTGACATATCAACTCTAACACACGAATCCACTGCGTTGTTGTCCATTGTTGTTGCATCTCCTTCGTCGTCGTTGGCTTTTTTTTTCCTAGTTGTTGTATAATTATTATCATATGAGCAACAATAACAACATTAACTCAACAAATAATAACAAAAAAAAAAAATAAAAGAAAGAGTTTTTTAATAGTTTTTTATGTCTCAAGGTCATGTGACTCTTTGCATCGACGACGACAGATTCCATTTAATAAAAATTGTAAAATTACTTTCAGAAACATTTTTTTCCAGAAACACGAAGCAGAAATAAGAAAAAAATGTTGCTTGCTCGTGTTCTTCAGGTATTTAATGGCTTTGATGCTAAGAATAGAACAAAGCAAAAAAAAATAGTAATCAAAGACTATTGAACCATCTCTTCGCGAGAATAATTCTTGCTCGTACTTCAATGGAACGGAAATAATTGAAGAATGTTTTTGCGTAGTTCCAGTCATGTTTGCCGCACTTTGCGCCGAATTTCACGAGAAAAACGCCAGGCGGGCTGTCAAGTTAATTAAATGACTGTCTCTCACTCACAAAAACACCCCGGAGAACGAGAATTTATTTACATATCACTAAAACGCGTCGTAATAACAATAAATTCGTGTGATAAGTTGAGTAGGTGGTCAAAAAAAGTAGAGAACTGGAACTTTTGGATAAATTATTTGACAAAGGATCATCACTTTTATTAATGGATTTTTATCAATGACTAGGGATGGTGTGATGACCCATCGATTTTTTAACCTGTATCTTTTGTATCTCCTTGGTAGGTACAAGAATTTGTTTGAATTGCTTGTTAGATGTGTGTGAAGACACTCGAAGAAAAAAGAACGGAGGTGTAAGTCAAACATTCTTAGTCAAGGAATGAATTAAGAAATAAAATTCTTTCTCTTCTTGTCTTTCGTTCGTTCGACTTTCGTATAAAAATATATTACTTTATTGTTATTGTCGATGACTGTCTAATGTCTAGATTTTTTTTTGTTGTTGTATTGAATTAGAACAAAATTATGGAATACTTGAAATACCTACTTTAAAAAAAATGAAAGGGAAGATGAAAAAAATATCGATAAAAGTGCATTTTTGACTTTTTTTAAAGTAATTTAAAAAAATTTTAAAATTATCAAAATTTGCATTGGGATTAAAATTAAAAAATAACCCATTTAATAATTTTGGGAAAAAGTAGAAAAGAATTTTTTATAAAATTTAAATTAAAAAAATAAATTTATTTAAATTAAATTAAATAAAAAATTTATATTTAAATTAATTAATTAAAACATTTTTAAAAATTAAAAAAAAATTAACTTTAAAAATTTAAATCATCAAAATTTGCATTGGGATTCGATATTTTTTAATTTCAATCCCAATGCAAATTTTTATAATTTTGCGAAAAATTTAAATTTAGAAAAAAAATAAATATCATAAAATTAAATTAAAAAATTTTATTTTAAAATAATTAAAAAAAAAAAAAATTAACTTTAATAATTTAATTAATTAATTTCAATCCCAGTGCAAATTTTGAGAAAAAGTAGAAAATAACTTATAATAAAATTTATTAAAATAATTTATTTATTAATATTTTAAAATTTAAATTTAAAATTTTTAAAATTAAATTTCATTAATTTAATTAATTAATTTTAATTAAGAAAATAATTAAAAAATTAATTAATTTGAAAAAAAATATTTTATTAAAAAATTAAATTAAAAAATTAAAATTATTAAAAAAATTAATAAAAAATTTAAATCATAAAAATTAAATTAAATAAAAATTTAAAGAATATTAATTAAAAAAAAAATTTTAAAATTTAAATTAATTTTTTATAATTAAAAAAAATTGAAATTACTAAAATTTTTTTAATTCAATTCAAATCAACTTAAAAAAATAAAAAAAAATTTGAAAAATTAATTAAAATCTAAAATATAAATTAAATTAATTTGCATACTTCATCAAATTCTATTCCAATAAAAAAAAAATTTTAATAATTTTTAGTTTAAAAAAAAAAAAATTTTCTTTCGACTGGTAGAACGAATTTACAGGTCCATCGATTTTTTTCATAAACAACAAAAAATACCTTCAAACCGACTCAAACTCGTTCACAATCGCTTTTTAAACCCAAAATAAAAATTAAAAACCCTACAATGACTTGTAAAAATCACTCTTCCATCGCTCGAGAATATTCCCTGTTGACTAAAGTGTTGATGATATTTCTCCATCTCACCTAAAAAAAAAATCTAAAGTTCTTTGCGTGTCACGCCACATCCAGATTTCAACCAAAAATTTCAAAATAATTAGCTTTTCTCACAGAAAAAGTAAGAATTTCCGACCAAAAAAGCAAACAAAAGAATTTTTCGTTGAATATTTTTTTTGAAACGCCAACAATAAAAATTTCATGATGAACCAATTTTTTTTGGTTCTTTTTTGCATTTCCCTACGTAACTCTACGTGTATTTATTATATATTGCCATAATTCACGAAATTGTTGACAGACATGCTCTGCTCCATATTTTCATGCAGCGCGCCGCATTCAAACAATGAATGAATGGAAAATCCTTTTTGAAGCATAATTTTGATCATTACTTGTTTTATTGTTGTTTTTTTTTAACAACGCACGAAAATTCTTTTTTTTTTGTGTATTTGGGTTAGGGTGTGGTCCATCAACAACATGCAACTCGCACCTTCCTTGATTTGTTATTTTTCGAAAAATCTCATGTTTTTCGATTTTTTTGTAGATTTTTCAATTATTTCATGAAATTTTTCGATAAAAAAAGGAGAAAAAAATTGAAAACGTGAAAAAATGTTTTGGTTGCGCCGAAAAATCAAAACCATGCGACTCTCACATTATTTTTGCCGAAAAAAAAAACACAAACACACAAATATCGAGTAGACATGCGCTATAATAGCCTTGACGATACGTGCTGCTTGCATTTACCGCCATGACGATGGAGGCACACATTTTAATGCTTTCGCTACACCTAAAAATATATTTCAACCAGACAAATTATCCTGACGTCGTTCGCTCTCATTCAAGGATACGAGAACGTTCGTACAAAAGTCTATTGATGAATGATAAATAAATAGAAGCGAGAAATGTGTGTTAAGAAAAAAAAAATTTTTTTTTTTTTTTGAATTAAAGTTACTCACAAATAAATAAAATTGAACGTGTCGAAACTAACTTTTTCTCGGAAAAACGATAATAAAATAAAACTAGTTTCGTGTTTCTCTCCTGCATTTTTTATTTTTATTTTTTATTATCGTTTCTTGTCCGTCATCATCATCTATACGGCGGAGGAGAAGAGAAGAAATATATTCAAGGATGTTATTGTCTGGCATGTGCAATGTGTGTCTACTTTTTTTTTGTGAACGAGGTTGCAATTTTTTATGACCCTGGTACTGCTGCTGCTAATAATATTATTATGTTCATTGTTTAATGGAGGCTTTTATCGCAATAAGCAAAGTACGTCATTTGAGCGAAAGATGAGATTTTAACTCGTTTGTGTGAGGGCGTGCAGAGCTGCAAGGCATGATTTATTCGAGGAATTTTTTTTTCGCAAGAGATGAGGATTTATTCAAGCGAATTATTTTTTTTTAATTTTATCAAAAAAAAATTAAATTCTTTAAAATTTGTAATTTTTAAATATTTAAAAATAATTTATATGAAAAATAATTATATTAAAATTAATTAAATTATTAAAATATTTTAAATAAAAATTTAAATATTTTTAAGATTTTATTAAAAATTATTAATTATTAAAATTATTAAAATAATTAATTATTTATTTTATTTTATTTTAATTATTTATTTATTATTATTAATTATTATTTATTTTTATTAATTATTATTTAATTTTTATTGTTATTATTATTTAATTTTTATTAATTATTATTTAATTAATTTATTAATTTTAATTAAATTAAATTTTTAAATATTTAATCACATGGTTAGATTTTTTTTATAATTAATTATTTTATTTTTTTTTTTTATTTAAATTAATTTTTTAATGAAAAAAATTCATTATAATAAAAACCAACCACGTGACCCACAAATTAAAATTTTTCCATGAAAATTACCTTTTCAAATATTTAATTTCGAGATACATAAAATTTTAAATGAAAATATCAAAAAATGACTTAAAAATTGGTTAAAAGTTGATTTATAATTAAAATTCTGTGCAAATTTTAAAAATTTTAACCACGTGACCAAAAAATAACAAAATGTTAATAATATCTAATTTTTTTTGTACTAATTAAATCCCAAAAACGAAAATGTACTTTAAAAAATGTAAAAAAGCAAATGGCTCCTTATTTGAATTTTTATTAAATTAACTTGTTAAATATTTTAACAAAATTAACCACGTGACCTTACAAATTTTAAAAAATTTACTTTATGTTATTTTTATTTGGAAAATTTTAATTTTAATTGATTTTTTGTAAATATTTTTCATTTTTGAGCCTTAAGCCTTAAAAATTTAGAGCTTTGATTTCTAAGAAGTCCAATTTATCAAAAATTTTTACATATATGGTCACGTGGGTAATTTTAAAAAAAAATTTTTTAATGAAAAAATATTACGAAAAAAATAAAAAAAAATTCAAACATTATATTTTTAGCTATAATTTTTTTTTCTTTCACAAAAAAATTTGTAGAACGACATTTAATCACAAAAAAAAATCATCAACTCCATTCCAATTAAAACAAAAATAAATCTTTAAATAATTTCGAGACATCTAGAACATTCACAATTTGCCCTCAATTCACGATGAAAATTTCCATGTGCAACTCTCTCTGCTCAACGACACAATGTTTGATCGATGTTCGTGTCACAGTTAACGCAAAACAATCATTACGCTCTGGGAGTTGCCAGGATCCGCTCTTTTGGTACCTATTGTACTGAATTATACAAACAGGGAAATGCGTTTGTAATTACATTTCAGCACAAGAAAAGAATTATTTTTTATCATTAATTCAGTGCTGCGCGGCGATATTGTGTGAAATTAACATTTGTCATCATTATTCGTCGTCGTGCATTGAACCGCCGTTGCTGACACATTTTCAATAGAAAACAATGGCGCGCGTTGGAAAATGTACAACAACAACAAAAAAAATGGGACCTCAATAATGTAATGCTTTTGAGTTGAGTGAATGAATGGAAAATATTGAAAGTTGTCGTCAAGAAAATTATTTAAATTGTATTTTTAATTTTTTTTAACCACGTGACCTTTTTTATATTGAAATAAGTTTCATTGAACATTTAAAAAAAAATTCAATGAAAATTTTTAAAATTTTATTGAATCAAAGCAAATTTTAAATTTTCAGCCCAATGCACATTTTCAATTATGAACCCAGTTCACATTTTAAAAAAATTAAACCACGTGACTTTTTGCAGTTGAATATTCAGAAACTTCTTGAAAACTCTAAATATGAGTAACTTTTGTATTTAATCCCAATACACATTTTTGATTTTCATCCCACTGCGTATTTAAAAATTTTTTAACCACGTGACCAGTTTTATTTTGAAATAAGGTTAATTTTAATATTTTAAGTTTTTTTCCAATAAGAAATTTAAAAATTAAATTGACCTAATGCAAATTTAAAATTTTAACCCCAATGCACATTTAAAATTTCAAGCCCAGTTCACATTTTGAAATTTTTTAACCACGTGACTAAAAAGAGTAAATTTTCATTTTTTTTCTAAACAAAATGCGTTAACAATAAAGAATAGAAATTATTCGCGATTTTATTCCTTTCTTCGCGTTTTCTCCATTTTCGAGAAAAGAGAAAAAAAAACAAGTGAAATGAAAAGCGTGTCGTGTTTGTTGATGACGACGATGATGATGTTGATGTTACTGATGATGAATAACAATATGATGTGATAGCATAATGGAGGCTGTTTTTGATAACAATAGCTTAGTTTTTTTCTTCTTAAGCTGCTCCAAAGCCAAGCCACGTGGTGTTGTGGTGTCATGTCGTTTTTTTCTTCTTCTTCTTCATGCCACGAGCCAAAAAAACGAGTGCGAGGTATTTTTTTAATATAATTTAGAATAATACAACGTGGTATGGTTTTTTGATGTAAAACATCTTTCACCGCACCCCCAAAAGCAAGCGTCAAAAATCCGTCCCCATCAATCCGAAAATTAACCGTCCATGGCGGAGGAAAAAAAAATCAACAAAAAGGAACAACAATAAAGGAAAAAGTTTTTCCTGATGTTGATGCTGATGATGTCGATATGGAACCAAGGGTCCGTTAATTCGCTTTGATTAAAATTAATAAGATCCTTTTTTTGTTCGTCACACGCTATTTATCCCGCCCGACAAAAAAATCATAAAGCGCGTCAATTAATTAAAATTTTTGGCAACAACAAAAATTATTTATTTACGCACAACTTAAAGTGGAAAAAATTATTCCAAATTAATTAGGCTCTAATTGATATCTCTCGCGTGACACGCGCTAAAATTTTTTAAAAATATTTTTTTTTATTATTTTAAAATTAACTCAAAAATAAATTTCCTAAAAAATATTTTTTCTTCAAGCATGCGATTTTTCTCGATCTCCCAAAAAAGAAAACAAACAAACAAAAACAAAGTTGGTCGAGAGAAAAATCGATAAATGCGTAGAGAAGTAATGTAATAACTTTTTGTGCGTTCTTTCCACACGTTCGCTACAGAATTTAGCGATTTATATGAGAAGTAAAGTAAATTTTTGATTAAGACTTCTGCCAACGACAATCCGTCCCCTTTGGACCTTTTAAAGAGAGAGAGGAAAAAAAACAACAAGAAAGTTGTAATGGAAAAATATTTCTCAAAGTAGGTACGGATAAAAGTACTGAAGGAGTGAGTTTGAGTTTGTATTAATGCTTTTCACTTTACTTTACTTTAATATTTAACCACGCGTACACACATGACTGAATGTTTAGATGAATGGGAAATTATGTAGAAAGTTGTCGTTTTTCGAACAAAAAATCGCATTTTGTTAAAGAAATTTAAATTTAGCCCAATGCACATTTCGAAATTTCTGCATAGGTTGCATTTTTAATTTGTATCTCAGGATTTATTTTGAATTTAGTTTTAAATATATTTTAAGCTTTTGAACCCAATGAACATTCTAAATTGTATGACCTAAGCATATTTGAAAATTTTCGCCCCAATGCACATTTTGAATTGTTTTACAAATTTACACTTAAAATATCATCCCAGTGTGTATTTTTGAAAATTGAAATTTTTACCCATATTTTGACCTAATTCATATTATAAAAATTTTGACCCAATACATAACTTGAAAATTTTCCACCTAATAAATATTTCGAAGATTTTGACCCAATGCATATTTCAATTTTTTTTTCAGTTCACACTTAAAATGTCATGCCAGTGTGTATTTTTAAATTTTTGAATTGTTCAAACAAAATAATTGAAATTTTTGACCCGATGCATATTTTGAAAGTTTCAACCCAAGGCACATTTTAAAATTTTTAAGTCATAAATTATATTTAATTAAAATTTTTCCATTGCATAGATTTTTCCTTATACAATATATATTCAAAATTTTAACCCCAGTGAACATTTTAATTCACATTTTAAGGTTTCGACCTAATTTTATTTTTTTTTTCAATAAGGTTTCACATTTTTCATACCATAGTGCACAATTTGATAATTCTGCTCAAAGAAAATTTTAAAAATCATTATTTTAAATATTTGTCCTAATGCACATTTTGAATTTTTTCCCAATTCACTTTTAAAATTTTCATCCCAATGTGTATTTTTAAATTTTTACATTGTTGAAATTAAAATTTTTGACCCAATGCATATTTTAAAAAATTTCGACTCGATGCATATTTTAAAAAATTTCGACCCAATGCATATTTTGAAAAATTTCGACCCAATGCATATTTTGAAAAATTTCGACCCAATGCATATTTTGAAAAATTTCGACCCAATGCATATTATGAAAAATTTCGACCCAATGCATACTTTGAAAAATTTAGACCCGATGCAAATTTTGAAAAATTTCGACCTAATGCATATTTTGAAAAATTTCAACCCAATGCATATTTTGAAAAATTTCGACCCAATGCACATTCAAAAAAAAATTATTCACGTGTTTAACGAAATTTATCAGACAGACGTCAAAAAATGAGTAATTTTAAATTTTTTTTTAGTAGAAATGCGGCAAAAAAAATGTACTTTGGGAAAATTATATGAGTCCCTCGTAGCAAGTAGTACCTGACATAACGACGAGGAGTAATGTACTTCGTAATGCGTTTCAATGGAAGAAAATTGCTATTCAAATTGTTCGTTTAAATAACCAGGAAAACTCGTCGTCGTCGTCGTCGTTGTCAAATAACTTTTTTTTTGTGTGCGTGCAGTGAATATGTGTAAAAGTAATGAAATGACAAGTATCGCAAGTAAAAGGAAGTATTTGTTGATAAGACGGGAGTGAATTGAATTAAGAGAGGCATCGATTTATGTGCATTTACTTTCTTTCTTTGATGTTGCGCGAGGGGAAATTTTTCGTATTTGCGGAGGGTTACAAACTTTATGAGTTTTATTTTTAGAGTCAAACATTAACGTCCCTTTTCCCGTTTTTTTTTTTCGTTTCAGGTTGTAAAATCAAAGCGCTTCGTGCCAAAACAAACACATACATCAAGACGCCCGTGCGTGGCGAGGAGCCCGTTTTCGTCGTAACAGGTCGCAAGGAGGACGTTGCAAAGGCAAAACGTGAAATTTTGTCGGCTGCCGATCATTTCAGTTTAATTCGTGCAGCGCGCAAGCCTTCGCTCAATGGATTAGGTAAAGGAGCTTTGCCAGGACCGCCGACAAATATTCCCGGACAAATCACAATTCAGGTACGTGTCCCTTATCGCGTTGTAGGCCTCGTTGTTGGCCCGAAAGGCGCCACAATTAAACACATTCAGCAACAAACACAAACCTACATCGTGACGCCATCACGTGACAAGGAGCCCGTTTTCGAAGTCACTGGCTTACCGGACAACGTTCAAACTGCCAAACGCCAAATTGAGGCACACATCGCTCTGCGCACCGGAAACCTTCCTGCAGGCAACGCCTTGAACGGATTACTCACGGACGAAGCATCGCCCGAACTTCTCGCTTCCTTGTACAAGAACGGCTTCAATTCGATCTTCAACTACTTGGATGCCCAGCCAGGCACGGAAAATATTCAAACTGTCGCTGCCGGATCGACGGGATCCTCAACATGTTCATCCTCGTCAAGCAGTTCGACATCCTCGAAGAGCGCCATGATGGTCCGACCCGAACTCATGAACATCTGGAAGAGTTTCGGCAGCGATTCGCTCGAAGTTGACGAAGGCATCGGCGAATCACCGAGCAATATTTGGCCCATGCAAACGGGAACTTCGACCGGAAGCGTTTTGGGAAGTCGCTCGTCGCCAAGTGTTTCCGCCTCGCCCACAGACTCACTACTCGGCGGGCAAATTAAACGCGATTGCTTGGTATGCGGCGACAAGGAAGTCAATTCCGCCCTCGTTCCATGCGGGCATTCCATGTTTTGCGTCGAGTGCGCCAACAGAATTAGCACCACAGACTCCGCTTGTCCCGTCTGCAGTCAAACTGTCATTCAAGCCATTCGCATAATCGCCTAAACACATTCTAACAATCATAATTTTTATTTTTCATCATCGTGAAAAAAAAAGACATTTAAAGACATGAACTGAAATATTAATAATAATCTCAAAGTGTTGAACATGAAATTATAAACAAAAAATTCTTAACTTGTGTTTTTTAACAAAAAATCGTCGTCGTAACGTTTTTTTTTTAAATTTTAATAATTTTATTAGTGATTAAAAAATAACTTTTTGAAACAATATGCTCTGATATGAATTAAAAACAAACAAAAAAAATAAATAATGTTATATTAAAATATATATATATTATAAAAAAAGGAAGGAAAAAATATTAAAAAATAAGAATAAAAGCGAAAAATGTACAGCTAACACTCAAAAATTAAAAATGTTGTATATTGAGTTTGTTAAGTTTTTATTATGATTATCAATTATTTTATATTGTCAATTATATTTTAAATTATTATTATTATATCAAATTCTTGATTTATATTATTATTATATTATATATATTATTATTATTATATTGAAATAAAAAAAAATATCTACAAATTATTAGTGAAAAACCCACTGATTTAAGCATTTTTTTAAACAAAAAATGAAAATATACAAACAAAAGTACTTGTACAACAAAACGTATACTATATAAAAATATATATAATAAAAAATATGAAATTAAACAAACAACACCGATACTAAACAAGGATATATTATTTACTTAAAAAAAAATAAAATATGAATTTCTTTGTTTTTTTACAGATCCCCCTTTATTTTCTGTTTGTTACTTTCTATATTTTAATTTTTTTTTTCATTAATATTATTATTATATATTATTATGTATAATATGAATAAAAAGTATTATTAACATTAGTAGAATATAGCATTAAAAAAATGAGGTTTTGTGGCTTTTTTAACATCATAAAAGAGTAAAAAAGGAAGCTCACTCAAAAGACATTTGTTTTAAAAACTTGTGCTTTTTATAAAAAAAAAATATATAATCGCGTGTAAATAAACGCGAGAAACAGTGGACAAGAATATTACCAGTGATTTGTAAATGTATTTTAAATTTTATTTTTTGTCGTGTTAATCGCACGTGCAAATTATATGAATTTTTATCTAATTATAAATAATAAAATTTAATGATAGACTGTCTTTCTTCTTTATTTTAATCAACATAAATTTATAGTTTTTAAAATTCAAACATATATATATTATATATAAATATATTTAAAAAATTTACGTTCACACAGGCATTAATTCTATAGAATATTAAAAGAAGAAAAAAAAAGTTTTAAATAATAATAAAACTTATATAAATATATATTTGTGGTACTTAAAAAATTTTTCCATATGATAAAAATCTATATATTGTATAATCAAATTAATTGTTCGTACTTTTCTAATAAAAAAATGCATTATTACATGCATTACCTATATAAAAGATGGATTAAGAAAGAATGGAAATATTAAAAAAGAGAGAAAAGATACGCGTTGTGTTACATGTGAATTGTTTTTTTTTTCTCAATTTTTAAACATATTATATTATATATATATTTAAATTAAAAAATTTCATATATATATTAATTAATAATTTTTTTTTCATATGCTTAAATATTAATAAAAAAAAAAATAGAGAATCAAATTTGAGTTATTTAAAAAAAATAACACTAAAAAAGCAAGAATTTCATTAAGAAAAAAATTTAGATTTTATTTCACATATCCTATATTAATTATATTAATATTAAAAAAAAATTATTACTCACTAGCAAGCTAGTAGTCAACGTTTTTAGCATTTAGTTACTAAGTAGGTTCAAATAAAAATCAAAGATTTTTCAATTTTTTCGGATTTAATTAAAAAAAAAATTATAACTCAGTTAAAAATAATAACTAATAAAAAAATATATATATATTATTTTTTATTTGCTCAACAATGCCATTATAATGAAAATTTATTATAAAAAAAAATTAAAAAAAAATTTTGTGTAAAAAATTATAAGGTTGTGAAAATTTAAAGAAAAAAAAATAAAATAAAAAACCGAAAGACTAAAAAACGCACCAATGTTGCCAATATATCAAACAATAAAACTAGAATATCTTTCCAACTTGTTGCTACTTTTTGGTAAAGTTAAAAAAAATAATAAACAACGAAAATATTTTATTTTTCTCTTTGGATTTAAAAAAAAATAATAAAAAAATGATGTGTGCGTGTTTAAAATTATATTATATATATTTATATACAATTGATGATAAGACAACTAAAAACGACTGCATTTTGTGTAGTTTGTAGCAATCAAAAAAAATAAAAAAAATATTTATATAGATGTGAAATATCGTACGTGTGTGTATCATCATAATGTAATATTTTTTTAATTATTTAAAAAGGAATTTTTTTATTATCTAAATTTTCATTATAATGGCAGTAACTTAGGTTTATGTTTTTTAATTATAATAAATATTTTTACACATTAACAGGAGCACTTTACATAACTAAAAAAAAAATGAAATATAGGAGAAAATACAAGAATGAAACCCACAGTTACAAGGAAACATTACTAGTTTGTTTTTTTTTTTTATTAAATTAGATTTAGTTACTTAGCAATTTAATCCTTTTTTTCACAATAAAAGATTAAATAAACGACGACGAGTGTTTCATATAGTACTCACTCCCACAGCAGTAACATTATATATGAGAAACATGAACAAAAGTGAATACATACTCGCATTTATAAGAGAAAAGAAAAGAATAATTTATAAAAAAAAATATAATTAATTAATAATATTTAAATCAAAGTTTTAGTTTATGAACAAAAAAAATATATATA
The DNA here is from genome assembly GCF_036172545.1 of Culicoides brevitarsis. Lineage (NCBI taxonomy): Eukaryota > Metazoa > Arthropoda > Insecta > Diptera > Ceratopogonidae > Culicoides > Culicoides brevitarsis. Next base: position 29,516,314 of record NC_087087.1, on the reverse strand, counting down.
TGATAATGGTCAGGCCAACTCAAATTTACGCTTCATTTTAATTATTAAAATTATTTTTTATATTATTATAAATAATTGAAAATTATCCTTAGTTACATTTTAAAAAAATAACAACGTGTTATTGATACATATAAAAAAAAACTGAGAGAAAAATGACAGGAAAAAAAATAATATTTATATATAAATAAAAATGTAGATTCCAATTTCACAATAATTTTTTTTTCTTCATAAAATCATCATACATAAAAAAAAATTTAACGAAAATTTCATACTCTATTATTACATATAAATTTTTACTAAAAAAAAAACGGAATAATATTGATGAAAAATTGAAAAGTCTGATATTTTATGATATGAAGGATGAAAAACAAAGTGGTTAGTTGCGGAAAATATTTTATGTATGTGATCAATAAAAAAAAATACAAGGAAGCACAAATATCATATATGATAAAGTATTTTGGCGCAACTGATATATTTTGTTTCACTTCACACAGAAAATAAATAAATAAATATATTATATATGAAAATTATATATATTATTATAATGATTAAAAACATAGAGTAAAGAGATGGCAATTTTTGCAAATATTATAAACTTATATAATCTAATAATCTATAGAAAAATAAATTATGTATTTAAAAATAATGAAATATTAAATATATATGATAAAGAGATAATAATCCTATTTAAACGGTAAAGGAGTAAAAAAAAACATAAAATAAAAACATATAAGCCTACAACATTATTTTGTGTGTTTATGTGACAAAAAAAAAATATTATAAAAAAAAATTTGTAGTAAAATTTGTCAAACAATACACGACGAAAAAAAAGACAATTATTTAAAAAATAATAATAATAAATTTTTATTAACTAAAAGCTAAGCTCTATAAAAAACACATCACACAATTGTTTCAGTTGATTCATATAATTATTATTAATTAATTAATTATTCATTATATTACATTGTTATTCATCACTTTTTCAAATGATTTCTATATCATTCGCGTCAGCCCTCGAAATAAGTGATTTTACCATCATCTCTCCATCAAAAATAAAGTCGTCACATTGTGCAAGAATCATCAGAAAATGCATTAATAAAAAAAATATATAATGATAAAACATAACATAAAAAAAAGATATTTAAAGAAAAAAAATATTGGCTGTGATAACATACTGCCATTTCAGAAAAGAAAGAAAATAACTTAAAAAAATATCCGTTAAAAAGGTTGCATTTAACAAACACGAAAAAAAAATAAAATTTATAATAAAAAAAATACCTCCACACAATCACTTTCGTGTTCAAACAAAAAAAAGAAAACTCAGAGAAGAAATTTTATTTTAGTTTGTCACACACACCACAGTCACAACACTCCCACGATTGTGCCCCCGCCCCATTCTGTGAAAATAATCCGAAAGTGAAAGAAAAATTTAAATAACAAGAAGAAAAAAAAAATACCAGTAACAAGAGATAATAATTGAAACATATCCTAAATGTAAAATTACTAATAAATTATATTTATGTATAAAAAATAAAATATATAAATGTAGGCAATAAGATATAATGAAAAAAAAAATACTCTAAAAAAAATATTACTGTTATTCTTATAAATGTTACTTATTCATATAGACGACACGAAAGATCTTTAGAAAAACCAACTGAAATGGTATCGACGAAAGCAAAAATCAAATTAACGTTTACTGGTTCATTCATTCGTTCATTAAAGTCATTCGCATTCATTTGTTCATTCATCATAGTTCATTCTATTCATTCATATCATCGCCATTTTTCAAGTCTATTGTAAAGATCAAGTGAAAATCCACTCATTTCATCACGGAGATTTGCTTGATCAGAATTTTAGATTTGGAGTTCATTTCATGTCATGAACGTTCATTCATTAAAATTCATTTTCATACAATTTACAAATTTTTTGTTCATTTTATTCATTAAAACTCATTTTTAAACATTTTCATATTTTTCGTTCATTTCATCGAAATTCATTTTTATACAAATTTTGCGTTCATTTAAAATCACCAAAGTTCATTTTCGTTCATTTCTAATTCGTTTTGGATCATCAAAGATCATTTTTTTGATCATTTTGAATCAACACAGTTCATTTTTTTATTCATTGAAATTCATTTTTAGAAATTTTCATATTCTTCGTTCATTTTGATCATTTTTTTACAAATTTTTTCGTTCATTTTAAATCATCATGAACTTATTCATTAAAATTCATTCTGTTAATTTTTTGTATTTTTTGTACTTTTTGTTCATTTTGAATCATCACGGTTCATTTTCATTCATTAAAATTCATTTTAAAACATTTTCATATTTTTCGTTCATTTTAGATCTTCAAAGTTCATTTTTAAAAAAAATATTTTTTTTTTAAACTTATTTTGGATCATAAAAGTTCATTTTTAAATTTGTTCATTAAATTCATTTTGATTCATTTTCATTCATTCACGTTCATCGTATTCATCAAACATTTTTTGCACATTTTCATTAAAAAAAAAATCAAAAACTCATCTCATCCTCGAACTCATCACATTTTATCATTCATTCAATCTAGTCATCTTGTTCATTCACGTTCATTCCTCATTCATTCAATTCATCCTCATTCATTTCCATCCCAATTCATTCCATCGTTCATTTCCTCCATTTTTCTTGCCATTAATCATCCATCTCACTCATTTTTCATAATCATCATTCAAAAAAGGATCCATGGGATCCCTCATCATCATCATCATTTTCATTTAAAAAAAACGGCCAGTATTCCAAAACTAAATTCTTGACCATTAAACATTGAATTAATAAAAAGACGGTTCTTGCATACAAAATAAATAAAAGAGAAAGTGAGAGTATTTAGAACGACGTGAATTTCCAAGATCTTTCAAAAAAGAAACAAAAGGAAACATCTTCGTGTATTGTTATATCATCATTAATAAATCACTTTTTCACTCTCTTTATATATACTCACACTCACAAAATTGCGCTTAAAATGATTATTTTATTGGTTCGTCTCCAATTTATGGAACATTTCATAAAATATTCAATTAGCTTAAAATATATATTTATTCAAATTTATTATTAATTTATATTATATATAAATATATATATTATGATTCTATTAATATTTTATTTCATTATGTAAGTTTGATTTTATTATCCAATTAAATAATCATAAAAATAATAATGGAAAAAAATATTATTGTAAAATTTAAAATATATAAAGCAATTGTCTCGCATTATACTATTAATATATCCCCAAAAAAAAATATACGAAAAATGGTTTACTTTTGATATGAGATGATATAAATGTGTAAAATTATATTTTTAATATATTAAAAAAAAAATTATAATAATAATAAAAAAAAACACTCACGACGACACGAAAAAAATTAGTAAGTAGTTGATAATGATCGATTATTTGTTGGATTTGTCTGTCGCATAAATAATAATAATATGAAACGTACATCACACACTTAAAAAAAACAACATACATAAATAATAATAATAAATAAACAACATTATATAGATGTATAAAAAATAAGCTTATTCAAACATACAGAGGATAATTTTTTTACATGAGATGATATCAAGACGTATATTAAATAATAATAATAGTAATATATTATAGCAAGTATTATATACAAAAAAAGGTAGAGTTAAAAAAAATAAATTCTTCATAGTAGATGATTTCTTATTTCTTAAACTCTCATAGCGATACAATATACTCTTCCGATTCATACACTAAATAGTAAACATTATAAAAAAAATCAAGTCAATCAACTTCTCAAACAACATCAACAAAAAAAAAATAATAATAATCCATATTCATATATAAAAAATAATAAAAAACAGCTCTTATTATTATTATTATTTCTATTAAAAATAATCAATGGAAGTGAATAAATAAAAAAAAAGTTGTAACGAATTTAGAGACTGGGCATTGAAATAACTCTTGCAAAGTTCTTGCGTGAATGAATTAACATTTTTTTCTTTTTTTTTATTTGTATTTTGTCCCAATCACATAATATTATATAATATATATATAATATATTATAATGTTATATAAAAAAATTATAATATTATAATATATATATATATCATATATATTATTATATCATATATATTTTATTATTTTTGTCTTTTTTTTGTACTTTTAAGTATTGTAAGCTACAAAAAAATATGTTAAAAAACCAAATAAAAATTATTATCACGTATGCCTATATGTTAAAACTTATAACGATAGTATTTTTTTATATAATTATTATTATTATCATTTTTATTATATATAAATTTTGTTAAATAAATGAGTTTTTATTCTACAAATCCTTATTTTTATTTTTTGTCCTAATATTTTTTTTTCCTTTTGTTTATTTTTTTTCTTGCATGTAATGTAAACGCCTGGTTTTTTACTTTTTTTTGTATTAAGTGTAAGTATTTTTGCAAGAGTTTTCTTTCATTATTAAGGTAAGCCGATTATTATTTATTATTAAAATGTATAAAAAAAATAATAAATAATAATAATCTATTCTATATAAAAAAAAATATTTAATAAAAAAAACATTAATAGACTGAAATTCGTAAATTAAAGCAAAAAAAATTAACATACATGATGCAAAGAAAAAAAAACAGTAAAATAACGAATTTTCTTATCAAAAAAATGAAACACGAAAAAAATAAATAAAAAAAAGTACACAGGTCTTCCGATTCACTAACCATACACTTTTGTAACAGAAAGAAATGCATATTTGTATGGAGAACCAATTTTTAACGAAAAAAACATAAAAATGTGGTTTAAAATCTGACGTTACACATTAAAAAAAAAATAAAGAAAAAAAATCAGGATACAGTTTTTATAAATATTAATATGGAAGAAACTCAAAACATCATGCATTAATAAAAAATGTTAATAATCGCAATAAATGTTGAAAAAAAAATAATAATATCAAAAAATATATGTTGAGGATAAATTATTAATTATCATAAATAACGAAATTTGGCTCGGTCTAATAAAAATAATTCAACTTTTTAGCAAAATATTGAAAGAAAAGGAAGAAGAGCTGCTCAAATCGCAAGTCGCAAGTAAAAAAATAAAAATAATTAATTGGTAATCAAAATTAAACAAAGAAAAAAAATGATACGTATAAATTCTAACAGCACGTAGATAAATGATTATTTAGTAAAATATATAAAATATTTTCAATTTGTTGAAAAAAATAACAATAATTGGCGACGAATAAAATAAGTAAATAAATTTATCCGGAAATTTAGCAAAATTCAGAAAAAACACCAATAATAAAAAAAAATTTGCGATACTTACACATTAAAAATTTAAATAAATGCAAAATGTTCATCAATCATTAAAAAAAGTATATTTTTAGGGCCAAATTTTTAATAATAAAAAAAATGATAACATTAACATTTAAATGGAATAACGAACATTAACATATATATAATGAAAAAAAAAGTAATAATGGAAACCCCCGTTTTTAGACTTAAAACTACTAAACTATCAAAAACAATATTTTACTACCTTAAAAATTTATCCAAAATATTAAAATTAGTAGTTTTTTAAGTAAACAAAATCTTTCAAAATAATAATTAATAATAATAACATTAATAAATCGAGGGTAGTTGTAGAACATTTTAAGATATATTCTAAAAAAAAACATTTTTAATAAATAATTCATCCATAATTTTTCATCATATTCTTGTGTTTTTTAAGGAAAGAAAGGAAGAAAGAAAAAGAAAAAAAGATAAGCCCCCTTTTAATATAAAACAAAAAAAATAATAAATTATGTATTAGAACCTGTATGTGATTCTTTAAAAAAAATATATATATATTAAAAAAAACGGAACTGATTGAAAATAAAAATAAAAAAAAATATGGAACGGGTTCTAAAAAAAGAAAATTCGAAAAAAATATTTACATGTGCTAATATATCCCAAAAAAGTAACTTGCCTAAATTCGTGTTTTTTTGTTATAAATATCATCAAATTTAGCAAACAACTCATCCTTCATGTTTCAGTCATAACTCATGTCAATCATGTCTTTCATTTAAATATCTTTTAAAAGCACGCCATTAATTAAAAATCTCTGTAATATTCTGTGCGAGTGTTTGAGACAATGTATAAAGGAAACAACGGAAAAACGTGGAGATAAGGAGGAGGAAGAGAAATTTATATATGTATGACATATTTATCATTCAACGACCCTTTTATTATTATTTGCCATATGTTACGTTATAATCCTCATAACAACACAGATTTTTGGCATACAGACTTTTAGAGAGAAAGAGCTAAAAACATAAGCAATATTACTTTTTAAATACCATAAACTACAAATTTATCTCTTGACTAAAGTAAATGTGTGTAACTTGGCTGTATCCCTTCATTTCCCCACTTTTAAGAATTTTCTTTGTTAAATTTAAAAATTTAACCGAGATTTTTTTTCAGCTTTTAATAAAAAAAAATCTTTAACCACAGCACACTTGGAAATTTTTACAGTTGAGAAATCAAAACCTCAGTAATTTTTAATTATGAGATTTTAATTATGAATATTATTATGATTATTAATGTGAATGTAATTTTTCATCATAATTATTTTTTTTTTATTAAAAGAAAGGAATCCCCTTGAGAAGATTGTAGTCATCATTAGAGACGACTTGATATCCGACTCCTTTTATTATTATTTTTTTTCAAATATATTTCATAAAATATATAAGGGAAAAGTGCAATATTTTAATTATTTTTTCGCATTTTAAGTGAATTTTATTTAAAATGTGCATTGGGGCGAAAAATAAAAATTGTGAGAAAATGAAATTGTGCATTGAACTACTGATAAAATGTGCACAGGGCTCCAATATGAACTGAACAGACATTTTAAAATATGTTCTGGGCCAAATCACGTGGTTTTAAATTTTACAAATGTGCACTGGGGCAAAAAATAAAAATCATGAGAAAATGAAATTGTGCATTGGACTAAACTTAAAATGTGCACAGGGCTCCAATATGAACTGAACAGACATTTTAAAATATGCTCTGGGCCAAATCACGTGGTTTTAAATTTTACAAATGTGCACTGGGGCGTAAATTTAAAAAAAAACATGAAAAAATAAAAATTTACATTGGACTAAGGTTAAAATGTGCACAGGGCTCCAATATGAACTGAACAGACATTTTAAAATATGCCTTGGGCTAAATTTTTCAAATGTGCATTAGGGCAAATGACATTTATTTTTTTTAAAAATTAAATTAATAAATTTAAATAAATAAAACAAAATTAAAAATATGGATTGAAAAAATGTAGAATGTGCTCTGGGTTAAAAATTTCAAAGGGGTTCATTTATTTTATTTTTTTTCATTACTTCATTCATTCATTCATTAACATAAATAAAAAAAAAACATGTTTATTAAAGATTTTTAGAAATAATAAAAAAAAATATAAAAATATATTTTCTTACTCAAAATAAAAAAAAATACTATAGAACTTTATTAACAAAAAAAAAAAATCTACACAACTATTCGCTCAAGCAAATATCTACTAATATAGTTGAAAAGCAAATTAAAAAAGTCTACTTCTAAAAGAAATTTCTTCTCCTTTCATGCACTCTCTTTTAATAAATATCGCATCATTCAACTCTCTACTAAGAATCTTTTTGAAAAGCAAAACTTTTACATGTAGTTAGTTCTAGTTTTAAAAAAATAGCGAAAGAGCAGTAGTGTGCATTTATTAGAACTTTACTCATTTCATAAGTCAAGAAAAAAAAATAATGAAAAAATTGCACCATCTTCGATGCAAGCCCCGCGCACAAAATACACTTTTTCCATAATTTCCTTTAAAAAAAAAATCTAAAGTTCTTATCTTTTTGATGTTCAAACGGCAATATTTCACCAAAAAAAAATAACGAAAATAAGATTATTTGTAAATTTGTTGGTTCATCCCCTGAAGTCACGACCAACGTGACCTCAAATAAGGGAACTCCAAGTCAAGTGTATTCAGCAATAAATGAATGATAATTTCTATTTGTTTTTTTCAAACAATTGATAAAATTGAGCGAAGAATGTATAAGTGTATTCTTATTTCATGATAAAAAAAAATATGGATCAAGAGAAGAAGAAGAAAAACCATAAAAATATTGTTGTATAAATAAAAATCATCATTATTATCTTCATGTTGCATGTTTGATGACTTCATAAATTCATTGTTAATTGTCATTTATTATGTATTGCAAACAAATAAACAAACATAACACATAAACAGACACAGACATTCATTAAAAAAATATTTAAAACATCGCAAAAACATAATCGGGGAGCATTGCAACAGACTTGAACGCCAACCTAAACGCATAAAAGACACAAAATAAATGGCAAAATATTTAAGAAATATAAAAAAGAGAAATAATAATAAAAAAAATATTAAATATACGTGAAAACATCGATATTTTTGATATATTGAAAAAAAATTAATAATATTAATAAAAATGGACTAATTATAATAATATAATATAAATTATTATTATAAAAAAAAATTAACATTAGAAATTCAACTAAAAAAAAATAATTTTTCGTTACACTCACATAAACACACACACACTTATACCGAAAAAAAAATGAATGAAGAAATACTAAAAATAAAGGTTTGCAATGAATGCGCAAAAGAAAGGTTTTAAAAAAATAAATGAAAAAAAAAATTAAATATATTTATAATTATTATTATTATTCGTACAGACACAACAGCCATAAAATTACATAAAAGTTATAATATATGTTTTCCTAACTATATAATATAAATGATAAATAACATAATATATATCATATTATATACCGAATTATATAACATAAAAAATATATATTGAAAAAATAATAAAAAAAATATTTATAAACCCTAAAAATAAAAAAAATATATATTTAAAAAAAATATGTTTCTTTTCTGCTTGAATATGATGAAATGCGCGAAATTATACGGAAAAGTTTTTAAAAAAATAATATAAAAAAAATGAGTGATTAAAAAAAAATAAATGGCAACACATATTCAGGTTGAGAGAAATATAATTCTATTCTATATAAATAATAACAATATAAAACTTTATAAGAACATAAAATTTAAAGATTATTCAGATATATGAGAAAAAGGCATATTATTATTATTATATTATTATTATTATACCAGATAAAAAATATTTATATTTAAATACATTAAAACTAAAGAAATATGGAAAAAAATACTATACATTAAAAAATATGAAATGTAAACTAAAGGAAATAAAATTATTGTATTTGTATTTGAAAAATAATAATTCAAGTCTTTTAATTTTTCCTACATAATTAATTCCCCAAAGTGTGTAAAAAAGCAAACAAACCCTTTTTATCCTTTTTTTCCGCAAAAAAGTATTATTATTATTATTATTCACCAGACATTCAATATTAATAAATGAGAAAAAAAAATCGGGAAGTATAACGTAACGAGTAGAAAAAGGCACAGGAAGAGCATATTCTGACTATAAATCATACGAAAAAAATATGAATAAAATTTCTTTTCTATATAACAGACAGAATTTTCCCGATATTTCTACGCGGCGTAGTCGGGTCTCCATAGAAACAGATGTGTCTATATTATTGCCGAGCAAAGGCATAGACGAGGGGACATTTTGTTTTTCCCCAGTTCGTGTTCTATATTCTTGGGATGCGATTTCTTTGCCAGAAGTGCACAGAATGTTATTTTTCTTTCTTTTATCGTGTCTTCGGGTAGCAAAGTAGTGTTTCCTAAGTACGTTTTCAGTGACGGAGATAGAAATTTTCGGGACCTAAGGGTAAAATATTTTACTCTAAATTTTTCTAAAAATATTTTTTTAAATATTTTTTTTATATAATATTTTTTTTAAATATTTTTATAATATTTTTTTAACTTTTTTATATTTTTAATTTTTTTAATATTTATTTTATACTTTTTATTTTTTTATTTTTTAACTTTTTTTTTTTTAAAGTTTTTTATATTTTTTTTGTAATTTTTTTATATTTAATTTTTTTTTAATATTTATTTTACATTTTATTTTTAAAATATTTTTTTAATTTTTTTTTATTTTTATTTTATTTAATTTTTAAAATATTTTTTTTATTTTAATTTTTTTTTAAAATTTTTATTTTTTGTCTTTTTTGTGGTTTTGCATTAATTTAAAAATTTTTTATATTTAAAATATTTTTTTAAATTTTTTTTTTTTTTTTTATTTTTTTTTTTTTTAATTTTTTTTTTTTAAAATTTTTTTTTAATTAAATTGAATATTAAATTTTTCTTTGTAATTTATTTTAATTTTTTTTAATATTTTTTTTTATTTTTTTTTTAATTTTATTTTTTTTTAAATATTTTTTTTAATTTTTATTTTAAATATTTATATTTTTTATAATCCTTTTTTATTTTTTTTTACTTATTTGTATTTTATATTTAATTTTTTTTTAAATTATTTTTTAAATTTATTTTTTATTTTTAAATTTATTTTTTTATTTTTAAATTTATTTTTTTATTTTTAAATTTATTTTTTTATTTTTAAAATATTTTTTTATTTTTATTTTTTTATTTTATATTTATTTTATTTAAATATTTTTTTTATTTTTTTTATTAAATTTTTTGTTTGTCTTTGTGCATTAAATTTAGGATTTTTTATTTTTTTCGCTGACGAAAAATTTTCAGATTCTATTCATGAGGAATTTTGTTCCATAAAATTTTTCGCTGCACTTCCGAGAAAAAATTCTATGCCAGAAATCATGCGCCGAACATGCGATGTTTGTTTTGATGCTTTTTTCCCGTGTTTTTGTTTCTTAGTATTTCTAAGCGGCTTCATAATGGCTTATTTTCAATAAAAACAACAACTTGAAGCGCAAATGTTTCTTTTTGTGGCTTTAATCAAATTTTTACTTGCTAAGCGCCTGTTTCTCGTTACGATGATAAATTACGGCGATGCCAACTAAAATGACAATTATGTTCGTTTCGGCAGGGACTTTCACGTGATTAAATATGCATGAGAAAATTTTGTTTGATTATCGCACATTTCGCTCGTGCGTCTATGTGTCATGTACATCACTTGTCATTAGATGATAATTTAATTACAAATTAATTTATTAGCGAGCTACCTTCGCTTTGCATTAATTTCCACGTGGTCACTGTGTGCAAAAATTAATTTACCGCCCTCCCTCCCGCTTGATGAAGATGAAATCGCAGATAGATAGACAAACATTTGACGCATCGGTGATTGATTAGCAATGTTACGGAATTTATTGCGAACGCTCCTTTACCGCTTTGTGTGGCGAACGGCAGAAAAAATACAGGAAATGAGGTTGATGAGGAAAAACAATATGTTTCCATTTTTCTTCCATTCGTCGGCATTCACGTGCGTCATGCGTTCTTTTTTCCTATAAAAATATTATCCGAAGCAAGAACAATAAATAAATCTTATAAAAAATAAAACGAGGTTGTTGTATAGACGACGAGTATCCTCGTGATTGATAGTCTACAAGAGGATTATAAAATGCGAAATGTGTCGAGATAAAAGTGGATTTTTCTTCCTTTTTTTCCTCTTGCGTCGATACTTGACGACTATTCACGTAAGTTCTATTTTTTCTTCTATTTCCTCTTTCTTTTTTATCGTTGATTTTTATTTTATCAAGGGAAGCTCAGCTTTCACAAAATTGATGTGCTTTCAACAAATTCTGATATTCAATTTGACATTTAAGATTTTGACAGACATCAATTTATTGATATTTAATGCAATTTTCAAAGTCAGTTTTCATTTTGAGCATTCACTTCAATTTTTTCAGTTTGAATTTTTTAAAATAAATAAAAAAATATAAAAAAAACCAATTAAAAATTTATATTTTTAAAAGCTGTCAAAATATTATTATTCACTAAAATTAAATGACAACAAGTAAAAAAAAATTAAGGCAGTGAATAGTTAAGGATTTTTTTACTAAGTGACAGTTTAACCCAATGCACATTTAAAATTTTCTCCTAATGCATATTTTTAATCAAAATTACGAAGATTTCAAACTTTTGACCCAATGCACATTTTTACTCAAATTTAAAAATATTTTAAGTTTTCGACCCAATACATATTTTAAAATTTGAACCCATTCCGTATTTTGCATAATAAAAACAATAATTTTCTCTGAAACTACAAATTAAATTTAAAAATGTGCATTGGGTCAAATTTTTTTTAAAAAATCATGAGGATAAGTTTGAAAGAAATTTTTGAATTTGCATTGAGTCAAAAAATTAAAATTTTCATCAAGTTATATTTTGGATAAAAAATTATTTTGATTCTCGTAATTTAAAATTTTTGACCCAATACACATTTTAAAGTTTTAACTTTTGTAAGGATCTTAATGTAATTTAACCCAATGAAAAATTTCAATTTTTTATCCCATTGAATATTTAAAAATTTCTCTCTATGCATATTTTTTTCAATCAAATTTAAGAAGATTCTAAATTTTTGACCCAATGCACATTTTTAAATTTGGACTCAATGATCATTTTAAATTAAATTTGAAGTTTCAGAGAAAATTTTTGTTTTTTATGCAAATATAAAATGGATTTAAACTTTAAAATTTGCATTGGGTCAAAAAATTTAAATTTTCATCAAGTTAAGTTTAAGCGAAGTTTTTAAAATGTGCATTGGGATAAAAAAAAATTGAGTCTCGTGGTTTTAAATTTTTAACCCAAAGCACAATTCAAAATTTTCATCCCATTGCACATTTAATATATTCTCCTAATGTATATTTTTAATCAAAATTACAAAGATTTTGACCCAATACACATTTTAAAGTTTGAACCCAGTGCATATTTTAAAAATTTTAAACAGCAAAAAAATAAGATTTTTCTCTAAAATTTCAATTTTTGATTTATAAATGCTATTGGGCTCAAGTTTAAAAATGTACATTGGGTCAAAAAATTAAAATTTTAATCAAATTGAGTTTAAGAGAAAATTTTAAATGTGCATTGGGATAAAAATTTATTTAAACTCACTTGGTTAAAAATTTTTAAAATACTTAAAAAAAAATCGAAAATTAAACCATAAAATCAATAATCCTCAAAAAACGTGAACTACCCTCACTTCCATCAACATCATCATCATCGTTGATGCGGAAATCTCAATTTTAATCTGATTTAAAGCACTTTTAATCTAAAGTTTCAACGCAGGCAAAGTTTCTTCTGGGAAAAAATTTCATTGCACAAAAAAAAAAATCCTGCGACTCCCTTTGTGATGATAATTTTTTTTAATAATATTCATCCACTCTGAGCCTGCTATGCAAATATAATTCGAGCCATAACAAGTTTATCTGATTTTAATAAAACATTTTTTTTTTGTTAATTTGCATCATCCTGTGTCTGCCTTGGCTGCACACAAAAAAAAAACTTATCATGTTCGTTATATAACGGCAGCTAGAGCAAAAACTATATCGTGAACAATACCGGATAGAATATTCGGATGCACATAAAGTTGTTAAGAGGCGGCATAATGCAGGCATTCAACGCCTATGTACTTTTCCTATATATATCGCTCGAGCGACGGGTGTGTTCCTTTATTTAATGCTTTTGCCGGGACATGACACAAAGAGAGAGAATTTTTTTTGTGCTAAGTACATTAATCGAATGGAGGCTTTTTTTGTTCGACTAGTGCAAAAAAAAAAAAGTTTGTCTGCGTGAAAAATATTTTTAATTTGATATGCTCTTTGTTTCGTGTTTGGGGAGTATATAATGTGCAGTGTTTCCCGTACCTTCCTCAACAAAAACTGAAATGCAACCAGACGATATACATAAATACACTCAGGCACATAATGTACCGCCATGCGATCGGGTTGCATCTACCACCATGACATTTTATGTATTTACCCGACAATTGCGACACACATCGTCGTCGTCGTCGTCGTTGTCGTAGAACGAACGAACCGAAGGCTGTCTGCGCTCGAAAGCAACCTCGGAACGGAGTACGTGTCGTTCAGCTATAGGTTACGAGCTGCTTTTTTTGTACATAATGCATTTTGGGGGTGCAGACAAAATTTCAGTAGCGTTCAAGGAAATGCACTATCCCATTAAAACTTATTGATTTTGGAGTGCGCGTCTGGCTCGCAGTGCAAAATAACCAAATCAACCACAATAAACAAACCGATTTATGCAACGCGCTACCCGAATTTTCGACGTCAATGTTGCCATAAATCACTGCAAAATTTGCGGAACATTATAATCGTTCTCCGTTCAACGATGGATTTGTCGGGATATACCATTTTTCTTCGATTTTCGCAGTGGGACAAAATAACCTTTTTTAAAGCCTTGTGGCTTGAAAATAAGACCTTCAAACTTTTTCATGGAGATTTTTCAAAAATTTTTCCCGATTTCATAAAAAAATATGGAATTTTTTGATGGTTTCGTGTTAGTTAGACCTAAAGAAGTTGAAAAAACCTAAATTTAAAGTTCTAGAATGAGCTTGAATTTTTCTATGCATTTTTAGTGAGATTAGGTATGTCAAAGAGGTACTTTGACATACCCAAACCCACTGAATAATTTCTAAAATTTTTTAAGCTCATTTTAGAATTTTAAATTTAGGTTTTTTCGATTACTTTAGGTCTAACTAACACGAAACCATCAAAAAATGCCATATTTTTTTATGAAATCGGGTGATCATCAGGTTTTCAATAGAAAAATCGAGAAAATTTTAATAAAAGTTAAAAAATCACGGTAAGTAGTGCATACCGGTAAGTAATGCCCTGACCCTATGGCATGAGGTTTTTTGATAGTTTCGTGTTAGTTAGACCTAAAGAAGTTGAAAAAACCTAAATTTAGAGTTCTAGAATGAGCTTGAATTTTTCTATGCATTTTTAGTGAGATTAGGTATGTCAAAGAGGTACTTTGACATACCCAAACCCACTGAATAATTTCTTAAATTTCATAAGCTCATTCCAAAACTTTAAATTTAGGTTTTTTCGATTACTTTAGGCCTAACTAACACGAAACCATCATAAAATGCCATTTTTTGATGAAATCGGGTGATGTGAAAAATTTTCGAAAAATTTCCATGTAAAAGTTTAAGGGTCTTATTTTAAGACCCCAAGGCTTTAAAAAAAAGGTTAAGTCGTTCCACTGGGTTGAAATTGCTCGAACAAAGTCCTTTATATGTTAATTAACAAAAGTCTGGTCGATTGTTCGATACCAAATAAAAAATAAATAAATATGGCAAAACTCTCAAAGGACGTTCGATGATGGAACGTTTTGTTTGAGGAGCTTAACTGTGATTAATTTGTCTAAATCATAAATAAATTGTTATTTATTTTATTTTTTCGCCCCATTCCCCTTGATTCGAGTGGATACGTTCGATGCGAGTGCTATAGTATTACCTTTATAAATGATGGCATTTTAGATGAAAAATGTAAATCATAAATAAGTGAAAATGCTTGGCATGGCGCAGCGCAACACAAAATGAGAGATAAACAGGTACAAGAAGCAAATTACTGGCATGTGATTATCGGAGATATTTTGAGGAATTTTTCTCGAAGGAATTTGTTGTCGGCTTTCAATGTTTCATTAGAAATTTGCAAAGCCCAGTGGGAGTCAAAAGTGCTTTACAGATTTAAAATTATAATATTTTTTTTTGTTTCAGAAATTAACTTAATTTTCGAAAATTTTTCATAAAATTTCGAAAATTAAAGGTTTTAAAACAATTTTTCGAAAATTAGATAAATTTCGAAAACGTTTCTTCTCTAAGTTGCTAAAAAAAATTCGAATATCAAAAGTGTCTTCAATTCTTGAAAAGATTTTTAAAAAAAATTCAAACATTTCCAGTTCAGAAAATTTTTCGAAAATTTGAAAAGTTTCGAAAACAATTTTCTAAAAGTTTCGATTTAATAATTTCTAAAACAACTTTCGAATATTTCGAATTTCGAAAACAACTTTCGAATTTTTATATATTTTTCGAACATCTGAAATTATTTTTTTCGAACATTTGAATAGTTTCTTCTACATTTTTATGAAAAAACGAAATAATTTCGAAAATTTTAAAAGTTATTGAAACAAATGTCAAATATTTGAAAAGTTTCTTCATAAATTCCGTTTAAATTCGAAAAATTTATGAAATATTTTTTTTTAAATAAAAAATAGTTATTTGAACAATTTATGGAAAAAAATCTAAACTTTTCAAGTAGAATTTCTGAAAAATCAGAATATTTTCGAAAAATCTTTTAAAAATTTAAATAGTTTCTAAAATATTTAAACAACTTTTTTAAAAATAAATTATTTTATTTTAAAAATATTTTCGAAAATGTTCGAAAAAAAATGTAGAATTTTCGAAAATTTAGAATAAATTATTTTTTACAATGCTTTGAAAATTTTAACATTTTGCAAAGATTTTTAGATTTTCGAAAATTTTTAAAATTTAGTTTTAAATATTTGAGAAATTATTTATTAAAAAAAATTTAAAGATCGAAAAAAAATTTCGAAATAATTTTTTAATTATTTTCGAATTTTTTTTTTATAACTTTTTCGAATTTCGAAATAAAGAAATTTAGAATAGATCTTTCAAATATATGATTTTATTTTTGAAAAACTCTTCAGATTTTCGAAAAATATTGGAAAAAGTTGCAGAAACTTCCATGCTTTTAAATTCAAAAAGAAGAAATTATCGACTTTTCGAAAAAAAATCATCAGGAAATCAGTATTTTATCATGAAATCTCCACAAAAAAAAAACTTTAACTTCAAGTAAATGTGAACGACCTCCTCTGATTGACAAATAATAATGAACAAATCTCGCCGCAACATCTACCCCTCTTCTCGCTAACAAAACTCTTTGTGGTGCTTCCTTTTGACGTCACCTTATCTCCATCGAATGATCATAAATTTCATGTGCAAACTCATAAAGCGAAGCCCCATTTTTGCAGTATCCGAATAAAGAGATTTCCTGTTTAAATTACATCGATCGACGGAGAGGAGGAGGATGATGTACAATATTCATGCCATTTTTCGAGGAAACTCAAACAAAACAATTGAAAATGTCAATTCTCTAATAACTTTCGGTGTGTCGAGACCATAATAACCAGGTAGGTAGGCACTCACTCTGCGTCGTCCGTAAAATGCAAAACAACAACAACAACAACAACATTGGCAATTTATAGTAGAATCGACATAATTTATATTGTTATCATTTTCATACGAAAAAAAAAATTATGTACCTAAAGTGTCTGTTCGTAGTATACGGAGCAAAATGCGAAGGAATGATGATGATGATGACGATATTCTCGTAGCGTAAATGCAATAGAAGTTTTGTGAAATTGAAATGGTGGTTTGCCGGATTTTGCGCAGAACGGCGGTCATTGCTCCCAACAACAACAT
This sequence comes from Culicoides brevitarsis, assembly GCF_036172545.1. Classification (NCBI taxonomy): domain Eukaryota; kingdom Metazoa; phylum Arthropoda; class Insecta; order Diptera; family Ceratopogonidae; genus Culicoides; species Culicoides brevitarsis. Next base: position 29,498,937 of record NC_087087.1, on the reverse strand, counting down.
CAGCAGGCATGGTTTGTAGCAAAATCAGCATTGCCGGTAAAATCGTACTACAAACGAAAGGGATGTTTTACCCGGGGATTGTATAGAGAAGTACGTTCTATAGAAAATGCAGAAAAAGCAAAAAAAAAAGATTTTTCTTCCTTTTTCCTGATTTTCTATAGTTGTAGATGTAGCTGAGTCGTCGTCGTCGTCGTTGTTGTTGTTTTCTCGATGTCTATAGATCGGTGTGCGGAGAAAACACATAATGGCATATAAATAATATATAAAGCAATGAGGATATATAAATGTACAACAGCTTGTGTATTTTAACTCGTACTCGTCTCGTATCGAGAGAGATGCTGTTATTTTATTTTGCAGACAATTCCTAAATAGAATTTGTTAATTTTTTCCTCCTATGTGGTTTTCTGGCTCGTTATTTTTTTTCGCACTAATTTTGCAGACAATTCAGGGAAGTTTCTCTTGTTTTACTTCCTGAAGTTTATTAATATTACTTTTTTTCTCAGAAATTTATTTCTCTTGTTTCAAATTTATTTTTGGATTTTCATGGGATTTATTGGTTTTTGTATTTAATTTCGAATTCCCACAAATTTATCAAAAAGAATTGACTTGAACTTTTGGCCCAATGAATATTTTACGAAATCTTGACCCAATGCATATTTTAAATACTCATGAATCATTAAAAATAAGTATTTAAAAAAAATGTGCATTGGGTCAAAAATTCAAAATGTGTATTGGGATTGAAATTTAAAATATGTATTGGGACGTAAAAATTTTAGGTTGAAAAAATTGAAATGTACAATGGGATTATTTTAATTTTTATCCCATTGCACATTTCAAGTTTTAAACTTAACGTAAATTTTTGATCTACGTTCATAAATTAAATTTCATTCCCAATACACATTTTAAATTTTTGACCCAAAGCATATTTTGACTTCTCATGAATTTTTAAAAATAGATTTTTTCGAAAATTTTCAAAAATGCTTATTGGGACAAAAAATCAAAATGTGTATTGGGCTAATAAGTTTAAAATATGTATTGGGACGTAAATTAAAAATTTCTAGTTGAAAAATTAAAATGTTCAATGGGATCATTTTAATTTCTAGCCCATTGCGCATTTCAAGTTTTAAGCCCAATGCAAATTTTTGTCTATAATTCATAAATTTAATTTTAGTCCCAAGGCATATTTTAAATTTATGTCTCAACGACAATTTTTAATTTAACTCAAAAATTTTGTTATACTCCCAAGGCACATTTTCAATTTTGAACCCAGTGAGTATATATATCCATCATTATTTGCTAAATGCTCAAAAATTTATTTTTTTCAACAACATTTAAATTGTGCATTGGGTTAAAATTTTTTAAGTAAAAAATTACCGTGTGTTCCAAACTGGGATCATTTTAATTGCGAGACACCGTGAGACACGGCGCGAGACACGGCGCGAGAAAGCATAATTTTCGATAATTTTCAAATTTTTAACCCAGTGAGATTTTCAACAATTTTTATTGATTTTAATCCATCATTATTTTTTAAATGCTCAAAAATTTAAATTTTTCAACAACATTTAAATTGTGCATTGGGTTAAAATTTGAAAAAAAAAACCTATTAAGTAATAAATAAATTTGGAAAACAAATTTCAACTTATAATTTCTTAACGCGATTTTTTTTATTATTTTTCGACTTTGATTTTTGAGATTTTTCAATTATTTTTAGCTTTTTAATTTTTTTAAATTATTTAAAATTTCATAATTTTTTTTCTAAAATCAGTAAAACTTTTCAGCTTTCAACTTTAAATTTGTTCTATAAATTTTTTCTTTTGAAGTACCTAAAATTAAATTTTTTGTAAGTCATGGTTATATTTTTAGCACAATTTTCACGCAAATTACCCTGAAGCAACATTCAAGCTTAATGAAAAAAAAAAATTAAAGAAAAATTCATAACCGGAAATGTTTGCAGAGTCATTTTTCCTTCAATTTAAAAGTAAAATGTAAATAACAAAAAAAAAATGTATTATAATAAAAATTGTTCATTTCATTGTTCTTTTCCGCCTCTCTAGTTGCGTTGCTGTGAAATAAGATGAAAATTTAATAAAAATACAAATTTTTGCATCGAACGTGAAGAGACTTGAAGGAAATTGAGCGAAAAAAAGATATTTCTCATTCTTTGTGCAGTTAAACTTGAGTTATGTTCATGGATTTCTTTGTCTCGCTCGCATTACGGTTGCGAATGGCAACAACGTTCGAGGACGACGCCGACACACACAAAGAAAAGTTGCGGAAAAAAAAACTAATAAAACGATGATGATGATGATCAACTTCTAACTCTCGTTGTCGTGATGATGTTGATAGAAATGCACCACAAACACAGTCACCACAGAGGACAATTCGCAGACAACAAAGACAGACGACGATTAATTTGAAATGTGAGGATTTTTCAAACAAAGTTCTCCTTGCTGCAACTTGAACTAATGGGCGTCGTCGATGCATTTCTCCCACTCCGCTCCACACGTTGCTTCAAGGCGAGGCGAGGCATGCAACATTAAATTGACATTTGAACGGCAATAAGGATGTTACTCAAGGTTTTCTTTGTTCTGCCAGAGAAAAACTTTTTTTTTCTCCACAAAAGTTTGCCGCTGCTGCTGCTGCTGATGTTAAAAGTTGCAAACAAAAATTTGTTAAAAAAAAATTTTTTTTCAACAATGGACGTGTCGTGCAGTAATTTACCGTTCATTTAATGACAATTAAAGTTAAAAAAAAAGATTTAATTGCATTGAAATTGAGCGGAGCCATCATCGACATAAATGAAAATGATTCTGGGAAATTAATAGAGTTGAGATAATTGTCATATGCGAGTTTAATTGCGCTTGAAGATGACGTGCAGTACATGCTTGTTTAGTCACAGGAAAAGGAAAGAGGAAGAAAATTGAGGTAGGTTGGAAATTGATGGAGTTTCATAATTAACTAACAAATCGATTTAATTGTGATACGAAATAGAGAAGGAGAGAAAATGACGTCAATTTGAGTGTGACAAGAGTTGTCAAGTGACAATTTAATGTCAAATTTAACAAATATTTTTTTTTTTGAAATTCGATTTTGTGTCAATTAATGTGCATTTTTTAGATATTGACTCCATAAATTTTTTTATGGATTTATTATTTTTTTTTTAATATATATTTAATATTATGTAAATTTATTTTTTAAAGACATAACTCTTAAAATTTTAATAATGATAATTTTCATAATTTTTGAATTAATATTTTTATAAATTTATTTTATTTTTAATTTAATTTTTAAAATTAATTTTTTTAATTAAAATTTTTTAAAATTAAATTTTTTTTTTAATTTATAATTTTTTCTTAAATTTAATTTAATTTAATTTATTAATTTTTTTATTTTTTAAATTTAATTAAATTTATTAATTTTTAAATAATTTTTTTTTCTAAATTGAAATGTTTATAAATTTATTAATTTTTTAAAATTTTTTAAAATTATTATTTTTTTTAATTAAAATTTTTATTATTTATATTTATTGATTTAAAATTTTTTAAATTTATTGTTTTTTTTTAAATTTAAGCTTTTTAAAATAAATTATTTTTTTAAATTATTTTTTTTTAAATTTTAATTAATTTTTTTATTTATTTTTTTTTTAATTTAAATTTTTAAAAATTAATTATTTATTTAAATTAATACTTTAAAATATTAATTAATTAAATTTATTATTTTTTTAAGTTTTTAATTTTTTTTTAAATTAATTAATTTTTTTGAAATAGGTATAAAATTTTTATAATTTTTTTTCAATTTAAAAATTTATAAAATATTATTTTTTTTTATTTAATTGACAATAAATAATAAGAATTTTCAGAAATTCTTTAACATTTTAAGTCAAGAAAATTAACTTGAATTTAATTTAAAAAATAAAATTTAACTAAATTAAATTATTTTTTTTTTCAAAATTAAAAAAAATCATAAAATGTGTAATAACGTAATGTAATGCTGAATTGATGCTAAAACAATCATGAGTTAATTTTTTTATTGTAAAATTATTCAAAATGATGAGAATTACTGCGAAACAAAGCAAGCATATTAAAATTTTCATAAATTACCAAAAATGACAAAATTTCCATTTGCATACAAAACTCTTTTAATATTTCATAGGCACGTTGAATAAAATAACTACTAAAACGTAACATTTTTAAGTTTTCATCGGTTTTCCTGAAAAAGTATTTTTTTTAGTGAAATTCACAGAATAAAATTCTAATTTTGTGTTTAAAACAATTTTTTATATTTTTCCTTCTCTTTTTTTTTAATTTACCTAAAACGAAAATTTTCCATTAAATTTTTTTTCTCATGAAAAATGTTTAAAAAAATTCATCTAATTTACTTTCATGTGAAAAGTGGTCACTTCTGTTGCCAAAGCTGTCTCCCGCACGCCGGGAAAACTCTTTGAAGTTAATTTCCCTACTTTTTAACTGTTCTCGTCTGTTAAGAATCTTAAAACAAAGCGGATTAAAGTGCCTGAAAAAAAAAGTTAAATAATCCCATCTGGCATGTCCCTGATAATGTAATAGTGCGATACCGACCCACATATACACAAAGCAAAGGCAAACAACTTGAAACAACAGCATTCCTTTTTTTCTCGTCTTCCTCTTGTTCCGCTCCTTTTAATTGAGCCTTGTACAATCCGTGTCAATATTTGCAGAAGGTTTACAACGCAAGCAGTGTTTTGCTGCTGTTGCTGGAAGGATGGAAGTTTGCACAAGAAAAACCCAAACAAGCAACCAAGCAAGATTATCGATTTGATGATAAAACACGCATTTAATTATGTATGCAGTAGTCCCCAAATAGACCTGTCTTTTATGTTTTTTGCTCTACCGACAATTATTCCGTACATGTGTATGTATGAGGGATGGGAAAAAACCCGGAAGCGAAATAGACTTCCCAGTGGACAGTTTGTATGAATTATTTAGATTTTTTTTTTTTTCAAAATTTTATGTTGAAATAAATTAAAAATTAAAATTAATTTTCTCAAAGTTAGTAACGCATTTTTTAAAAAAAATATTTAAAATTTTTCTTTGAATTTCATAAAAAATATATTTTTTTAAAATTTTCTCAAAATTTGTTTCAATTTTAATTTTTAATAAAAAAAAAAAATATTTTTTCCTCTTCTTTTAATCAAATTTTAATTAATTTAAATTTATTTTTAATTAATTTAATTTATTTTTATTAAATTACATTTTATTATTAAATTTAATTAAAATTATTAATTAAATATTATTTTCAATTAAATTTTTAAATTAAAAATAATTTTTGTTTCTAAAAATATAAAACATTTTTTTTTTGCTTTGGTTATTCATTTAAATTTTAAAAAAATTAAATTAAAATTAAATTATATAAGATAGGTAATCAAAAAAAAAGTATCAGAAATTCTTCAAATTAAATTGAATTTAATTTAAAATAAATATTAATTAATTGAAAATTGATATAAAAAATTAAAATAAAAAAAATATTTAAACATAAATAAAATTTATTTTTTTATTTTTATTAAATTTAAAAATTAATAAAAAAAAATTATTTAAACATGAATAAAATTAATTTTTTTATTTTAATAAAATTTTAAAATTAATAAAAAATAAAAAATAAATTATGAAACAAATTTGTTATAAAATTAATTTAAATCAAATTATTTGAATTTGAAATTATATTGAAAAAAAAAATAATAATGAAATAATGTTTTGGTTTTTAAAAATATTTTATTTAAAAATTAACAAAAATCCTTAAGATATTTTTTTTTATTATTTTAATTCAATATAAATATTAATTCAATTTCATTACTTATTAAAACTTGAAAAATAAAATTTTCATAATAAAAAAAATTAAATTAAATAAAAATAAATAAATTTAATTATTTTTTTTAATTTAAATTTCATAATTTTTAACATTTATACTTTTTTTAAGATGTTTAAGATAAAATTCAATATTTCATATTATTTTAATTAAATAATAAATTAATTAAAATTATAAAAAAATAATAATAATAATTAAAAAATATTTTTTTTCAGCTCATGAAAGCTTTAAAAAATAATGAAATTTTCCCATTAGGCATCGGTTAGTTTAAAGATTTGTTGCAATGATGCAGGATCTCGTCGTTTTTCGATTCGACCCGAGGCTGTGCGCTGGAGACCTTTTCTCCGTCATGCGAATGCGAATGCGAAGAGGACAAAGGAAATGTTTAACAAACACACCCTCCTCACTCGTGAAAGAAGTGTGTAACTCGAGAAATGGTAATATAATAGGAAAAACATTATAATACTCGACTCGTTTCTTTTTTTGCCTTGTTCCATGCCATTCCGAAGCAATAACAATAATAAGTCGATGCTTTCTGGCAGCAGAGCGAAACACGTACATAGGTAAGTAGAGTAGAGGGTGAACGAACCAAGAATTCACAAAAATCGATTTTTATGCTTGCTACGCGACTGCGGTGTATATGGGAGGGTGGTTGGCGATACCGATGACGGGGAGAGTTTGAGATGGTAGTTGCTCGTATTTGTGTGAATTTGCTGAATATTTATTTCGAACGTACGGCGGGAGGCGAACGAGATGCACGAGTCGAGACGTCTATGAGTATAATTTAAATCTATTGCATAAAATAACAGTCGGCACAGTATTTTTAGCGACTTGTACGACAACAAGGAAGTCGAGAAAATGTATATAAGTAGGGAAATGTTTTGGGAAACGACGTCTTCTCATGCCGTTACACAGACGAGTTTCTTTGTTCCTCCTTTCGGTTCTTGGAATCGCATGAAAAGGACGACATGCAATGAAGAAATTGCAGATTTTCTTATGTATTTTCCTTTTTTCTCATTTAAAAAAGAAAATTCACAAGAAAAAAGAAATGCCGTCACACTTCCTCATGAATGCACAAAAAAAGCTCAAAAATCGATCAAAAATATTTTTTTATTTATCGCGCGCATTTTCGGGTGCAGTTCCCTTGCTCCACTTTTTCGGGGTTGATAGCCGACGCCGCCGCCGCGCCATCCATGCCACACGCGGAAGTCGCAGGTTACGGCAAAATATCGATAAAATTCATTTCACGCATAACAACACGGCGCGCAGTTTACGGTCTCATCGTGTGAATGAACAGAACATGAATTGGAAAAAGGAGGAAAAATCTTTTGTTGTTGTCATAACAAACGCACATTTCCATAGACGTTACGTGTTGTCGTATACGCAGTTCAGGGTGTGGTAATAATACGATTTTTCTTGTTTTCTACTTTCTTTGCAGTTTCTAAATAAATAAAACGTGATGCCTCGGTGAGACAAGAGCGTTTATGCGCATTTCCGTTTGTTTTATGAATATTTTAATATTTTTCTGGTATTTTCCTTATTTTAATATTTTTTATTTAAATATTTATTTATTTTCTTGAATAAAAATATTATAATAAAAAAAAATAATATTAAATTATTATAAATATTAATATAAAAATAATTAAAATTAATAAAAAAAAAATAAAATATTTTAATCAAAAAATAAAAAATATTAATTTAATTTTCTCCTATAAAAATATTTTTCGTAATTTATCAATTAAAAAATACTTATTTTTTTTTTTAAATCAATAAAATTTAATAAATTTTTAAAAATAAAATTATTTTTTTAATATTAAATTATTTTTTATTTTTCCTTAATTTTTTACAAAAAAATTAAATTTATAATTTTCTTCAACATTTTATTTTTTTCTTAATTCTTAGGATTGTTTTAATTTTTTTTTTAATTTCTATAACATTGTATTAAATTTTAAATTTATTTAGATAAATAATTTTTCTAAAATTTGAAAAAAAAATTAATATTTTTTATAAAAATATGATGTTTGGTAATTTATAAATAAAAATACCTCATTTTGATTTTTTAATTAATTAATTTTATAATATTTATTCATTAATTTATAGAATAAATTTAAAATTTATTTTATTTAAAATAAATTTAATTAAAAAATAAATTTGAATTTAATTTTCATTAAATTTTCAATTTAAATTCATTATTTTAATTTAAATAATATTTTAATATTTTTCGTAATTTTTAACAACAAAAAATAATTTTTAGAAATTTTTTTAAAAATTATTTTGAACTATTCACATTTTTTTTAATTTTTTAAAATTCCAAGGATTTTTTAAAAATTCAGAATAAAATTTTTAAAATTGCAAATTCTTTTTTTTTAATTAAACATTTATTCAAATAGATTTTCAGATTTTTTTTTAGTTTTTACCCTTATTTTATTAATTTTTTTACAATTTTTTATTTATTTTATTTTTTTTTTTTTAATTATTGCTAATTTTATTTTATTTTGAATTTTTGATACAATTTTTTAGAATTATGTTATATAACACGTACAAAATTTTATACGGAATTTAAATTAAATTTAATTAAATTTATTAGAATTTTTTTCTTAATTTCTTCAATTTTCGTAAATTTTTTGAAAATTTTGAATTTCCATGATTTTTTAAATTTTTTCTTGAATTAATTTTTTTTTTCATTACAGACAATTCGACAACAAAACAGAGTAAAATCTCCTTAAAATGAACAAAAAAGTCCATCTATAAAAACAAACCATTAAAAATACACTTTAATACCCCAAAAATAGTAAAAAATAAAAAAAAGATTCCTTCATTGCATGTCGTGTCGTCGCTTAAACAGCAGGCAGTAGTGATGACATATCGCCTGTCATAAAATCTACGCATTATCTAAATTTGTTCGAGTCACGTGAGAAACATTTTCACAAAATGCCTCGAAATGCTTATATTTCACACACGTTGAGACTCCTCACACATCACTCTCCGGCATCTCATGACAAAACTCCGTTGTTCAGCTTAGATTGTTCGTCATTTGTATTGTTGTTTGAAGAATTTCTTGTGCCACGCAACGAACGAACGACGAACGAGATTTAATTATGCAATTTATTTCTTTTTATTATTAATTCACGAAAATGAGTCTCTTTTGGAAGAGGAGGAATTTTTGCCGAAAATAGCTCCGCAAACACAAAAGGATCATCATTAATAATACTTTTTCCATATTTTCCATTGCGACAATTTTTTTTTGCTAATTTAACACAAAACAGCCCTTTGTAGTATTTTATTTGGAGTAGTAATGCGATTGTGGAATTTTCGTTGAAAAGTACAACAAGGAAAAAAAACGAGGGGTTGTTGAATCCAATTAAAATAATGTTGATTAATGCGATTTTTTTCGGTCGCTGTCGTCAACGGGGCTTTTTGTTTGTCTAATCAATGTTAATTACGGGGAAATGTAATCAGGTCATATTTGTAAATAATAATGTCGAGTTTTTGTTTTGCAAAAAAAATATGTGTTGGAATGATGATCATTAAAATATTTGCTTTAAAATTAAAATATGTAAAAAATTGAATTTAATTTTTTTTTTCAATTTTTGAAGTTATTTTTACTTTTAAACGTCAAAATTTGCTAAAACCGGCAAGATTTTGAAAAACTTAAATTTTTACTAATTTTCAACAAATTTTTAACGGTTTTTGGAACTCAAGAAATTTAAATTAAAAAAATGTTCGAGCTGAAAATGGAATTTTAATGGAAATAGCAGACTGGAAAACTGGTAAGTTTGAATTTTTAGTACAATTTCCGTTAAAAAATAATTGAAATTATTTTTTTTAAATAAAAATTTATTTATTTTTATTATTTTAAGTTTAATTATTTATGAATTAAAAATTTTTAAAAAAATTATTTTTTTTTAAATTATTTTCTTAATATTTTTTTATTTCAAAATTTCTTAAGAATGCTCAAATAAAAAATTTTTCTTGAAAAAAAAAATTTTTCAGGATTTGTCACTTGAGTGAATCGAACACTCGCCGTCACAGCCACAATGTGAAGTCCTGCCACTAGACCAAAGTGACTACCAATCCCGTTAATAAAGTGCTTGCTTAAATTTAAAGCCAATAAAATAAGTTGTGTGTATTTTGTTGTTGTAATGCTTTGCTTGAGTACTTTCACAATTTCGAGTGCTTTTTTTGTTCGTTGCTGCTTTAATTGCTTTGATACGAATTAAATGTTATGTAATAGTTACTTTGAATAATGTGTCTTGTTATCGCTTGATTGAGCAGAATTACCTTTAAATTTTTTTATAAATTTTTTTTCTTAAAAAGTGATAAGAGACTCAAAATTTCTTAATTATCATTAAACATAAAAAAAATAAAATAAAAAAATTAGAAGACAGAATTTCAGTTAAATTTTTAAGAAAATTTTTTAATTCTACGTTTTAATGTTTTAAATAATTAATTTATATTTTTTAATTTCATTTTTTTTAATATTTTTTCCCGAAAGTATGCAATCAATTAAATTTTTTAAAAAATTAAAATTTCAACTCCCAATAGGTATGCAATAAACATTACATTTAAATTTTTCATTTTTCTCGAGATTTCAAAGAAATTTTTCAGAAATGTATACACAGAAACCTTCTCAGAGCTTCTACTGACTTATTACAAAAAGCCACAAAGAACCCTTGAATCAGATCTCGAGTTATAGCATGTCAAAAATTTTAATGCACTTCAGCTCCTGATGACTTAATTTAACGAACTTTTGAGAAATAAAATTCAAAACAAGTCTTCAACATGATTTTATAATGCTCCATAAACCAGTTCACCCACGCAGTTAAACTGACTTTGATTTAAAGAAGATTAACATTTTTTCTCTCAATTTATCATAATGACCATAAAGTTTTTTTTAAACTTGTAAGATTTTAATTTAATTTAAAATTTTTTTTTTATATATTTTTTTTTAATTATAATATTTTTTAATGGAATATGATAAGGAAAAACTGATAAAATTCAAAGAAAACCCCGAATTTTTGAGAGAAATTTCCATTTTCCAATGAATCTGGAAATATTATGAGACGAATGAAAATGATAATATAAAATTGTTCTCAGTTAATTCAATTTTTTCTTTTAATTTTTTCAGTCTTTTAAATGATCTTTATTTAAAATTGCATTAAAATTAAATAAAAAATTAGTTCAAAATTATTTTAAAATTAAAAATAATCAAAAAATTCAATTTTTAAAAAAATTTAGCTAAATTAAAAGATTTTTTTTAGAAAAAAAAATAAATTTAACGATCAATTCAATTCAAAATTTGACAACTAAAGAGAAAGAGAGCACCGCAAATGAGAGAAGAGCGGCACTTTACACACATACACAGACACACGATGTCATACATTTTGATATAATAGTCCACACAACCACATAATTCAATCTTGTGCGAGTGCTTTTGAAGAATCGATATCGCTCCAACATTCGTCGGACTACAAATTTATGTTGCTCCCTTTTGCAAATCACATAAAAATTCAGCAAAATAAACAGTGAAAAGTCCAAAAACTACCAAATTTTTGACAGAAACTCGACGAAAATTGGCAATTAGTTCGCGTTAAAAGTGCAATTTTGTGAAAATGTCACGGAAAAGTTTCAGTTGATGTGAAAAAACGGAGCGCCTACAACTTTTTTTTTTTGTAGTAGAAATTTCGTGTGTTGGTGTACCTTCTACTACTGGCTCTACAAAAGTTATATGGAAAGACGTCCTATTGCAGGGCATTATTACTGATGAAGTAAGAAAGAAAAATTTTCTAAATAGTGCAATATAAATTTAATTAAAGAAACGAAGAAGACGCTTCATAAATAATAAAAAAAAAATTAAAATAAAAAAAAATCATAAAAAAAATCGTTAATGCATTTCTTGTGAATTAAAAAAAAATAATAAAAACGTGAATGAATATTCAACTATACGACGACTCTACGATAAATTATCAATCAAATCAAATTAAATGATTCCCAAAAAAAAAAAATAAAATTTGAGATTACAACATAGGCAGTATGATAACACAGAAAAATATTTTCTCTGCCGAAAAATATTGAAGAAAAAAAAAAGAAGGAGATTATTGATTTGTGTGTCTATATAAAAATATTGTCGTGTCGTGTAAGCTAAGCCGAAAAAGTGATATATGACATAGTGAGTGGAAATGCAAAGTAAAGCAAAGAGAAAAGTGAAAATACAAAAGAAACGAGATGAAAAGAAAAATTATGACGAAGAAAAATGAAGCTCAAGTGAAATAACAAATTTCTTGCAAATAAAAACCGAAAACATAAAAAATAGAGCAGCAGCAGCCAAACAGCATAAATTATATTAATATTACATGCAAAGTGATCTAGAAATACGTTCGAAGCAAAATTCATAAAAAAAATAATAATAATAATAAATAAAAAGATAAATTATCAATCGTTTTCTTTTTGTGATTTTTTTCTTCGTTTGCATCTTCGTTCAGTTTAGTTCACATTTTTTTTTATTGGAATATCACAGTATCGCCATCACGATCGAATTTCTGGAGGAATTTCAAGAGGTAGGTGGAAACATTTTTTATCATTCAGGCTGCTTTATCAAATGCACAAACACCCAGTTACTTTTTTTTGTGAGACGGCGGCGACGCGTCGTGTGTGTCGGCGTGAAAAACTCGTTTCACGTGGGCTGGAGTCCAATCCGCACGAAAGTTTAGTGCCCCGAACTTTATTGTCTTTGTTGATAAAAAAAATATTTTTTGTTGAATGAAGGAGTTAATGATGATGGTATTAGTAGTAATCATGTGTGAATGGAACAAGAAACTATTTTTTTTATGATTATTATTAGGAAGAACAAAAATAAAGCTACAATGTTTAGTTATAAAAAATGTCAGATATTAACTTGGTAAAGTTGGATTTAGTTGATGAACTTGATCGCGTTTTCAATTTTTTGATTTTTTTGTATTTTTCGAAAATTTTGCAAATTTTGAATTTTTGTTTATTTAAAAAAAAAAATATTTTTTGTGATTGTTAAATTTTTATAAATTTTCAATTTTTTTTTAATTTTGAATTTTTGTAATTTTTTTAATTTTAAAAATTTTTACTTATTTACTTTGATAAGATTTTTCTAAAATTTCCCAAAATTTTCACAAATTTTAAATTTTTGTTAATTTTAAAATTTTTTTATTTATTTACTTTGATAAGATTTTTCTAAAATTTTCACAAATTTTCACAAATTTTTAATTTTTGTTAATTTTAAAATTTTTTAATTTCATTTTTATCGAAAAGATTTTTCTAAAATTTCCCAAAATTTTCACAAATTTTAAATTTTTGTTAATTTTAAAATTTTTTTATTCATTTCTATTGATAAAATTTTTCTAAAATTTTCCGAAATTTTCACAAATTTAAAATTTTTGTTAATTTTAAAATTTTTTTTATTTATTTACTGTGATAAGATTTTTCTAAAATTTTCACAAACTTTTTATTAATTTTAAAATTTTTTAATTTCATTTTTATCGAAAAGATTTTTCTAAAATTTCCCAAAATTTCCCAAAATTTTCCCAAATTTATAATTTTTGTTAATTTAATTTTTTTTTATTTACTTTGATAAGATTTTTCTAAAATTTCCCAACATTTTCACAAATTTTGAATTTTTGTTAATTTTAATTTTTTTTTATTTATTTACTTTGATAAGATTTTTCTAAAATTTCCCAAAATGTTCAAAAATTGCAAATTTTTGTTAATTTTAAAAATTTTTTTAAATTATTCAAATTTTCCTTTAATTTTTCCTAAATTTTCTATGTTTAAAATAATTTTTATTAATTTAAATATTTTTAAGCCTTTTGAGTGAATTAAATTTACAAAAATTCATTAAATTTTTTCAACTTTAATTTTTTTAAATATTTTTCAAAACTTATAATTTTTCCAAGATATTCAAGATTTCCATGAATTTTCTAAGCAGTTCTTTTCAAAATTCAAAAAAAAAAAATTAAAATTTTCTTAACTTTCCGTTTTTTAACTTTAATTTTCTGAATTATTTGAACTTTTCAAAAAATTTTCCGAATTTTCCACAAATTTTTATTTTTTTTTAATATTGAAATTCGGAAAAAAATAAAACAAACGGAGCAAAATCCCGCAAATTTCTTTCAAAACGCGGTAGAAAAAAAAATGTGAGCCAAGTAAAAACATAGAGAGAGAAAAATAAACCGTGGGGTGAAAAATCGATAAATTATTATTAGTAAATTGTGTAGCTGTGACTGGAATGTAGCAAAGGCAGCAATCAAGTTGCTGTCGAGTCGCCTGAAACATGATTTTTTATCGGCTGTATCGCCAAAGTGGTGTTGCGAGAGAAAGACAAAAAGGCTTACGAAGCATTTTTTTGGCATGGATCACTTTTCTCTCTGTGTGCTAGTTGTTGTTCGTTTGACTCCAATAATAGCTACAGAGAAACAGAACACACACTCAATCAAATCAAATATCTGTGAAATATAATTGTTGTTGTTGTTGTTCGTTCAAGGGAAAAAGGATGCGAAACGAGTGAAATGGAAAAATTTGGCACAACTTTCAGACTCTGTGTAGCCTTTTATCATAAAATTTGCCTAAAAAATTCGTTTATGTCGCTTCAAAGGCTTTTCTTCTGCCATAAAACACATTATTTTAATGTTTCGTAATAATAATCTGCATATGTGTTTAACGTAAACAACATGAAAATTAAATTCTGGAAATGTTTTTCTTTCGTTTTAAATGCATTTCTGTTAACAAATCATATAATATACAATGTAAAAGCATGCGTTAGAAGAACTAGATTTGAATTTATTACCGGAATGAAGAATCTTTCAGTAGCGGCATAATCTCTCTCGTAATAATAATAAAAAATAACATTTTTTTTTTCGTAAGTGTAATAAAAATGAAAATTTTTCTTTTACGACGCGAACGAACATTGTGTTTAATTGAAATATTACCTTGAGTGAATGAATTTGAGGCTGGGAAAGCTCAAAAAAGTTCGGGATCATCAAACAAACAAATGAGATACAAGAAAAGAAAAATAATTCCAGCTTTTTATGGCTTAGAATAAAATTTCAAGTGTACTGAAATGAGTAATAAAGTAGCTCGCTCCAATGTACGTGTCTAATCTAAACATTATATTTTTTAAAAAATAATAAAATTTTTTGTATATATGGAGACGTTGTGCATATTAAAATTATATATTTCTGTACCATATGAATTTATGTCTGATATAGAAAATCAGATAATAAGTTATAAACTTACTGAAATGAATTTTAATTGGAAAATATTTTTTACTATGTGTACGTTGTAAATACTCAGAGATGGGTTTTGAGATATTGAAAAAGGGTCTCGAATAAACATGATTTCGTTTTTTGTTTAAAATGGATCATGTTTTGCTTTTTGTTTATGATAAAAGATGTTTATGAATGACCTTAAACTAAGTTTTGAAAATTTCATTAAAATTTTTTTCAAAATTTTTTAATTTAATTCTAAGAGTTTTAATTTCAATTCTAAAAGTTTCAATTTCAAAACTAAAAGTTTTAATTTCAATTCTAAAAGTTTCAATTCTTAAAGTTTCAGTTTCAATTCTAAAAGTTTCAATTTCAGTTCTAAAAGTTTCAATTTCAATCCTGAAACTTTCAAGTTTCAATTTCAACTCTAAAAGTTTCAATTTCAAAAATTTTAATTTCAATTCTAAAAGTTTTAATTTCAATTCTGAAACTTTCAAGTTCAAGTCTAAAAGTTTCAATTTCAATTCTGAAAGTTTCAATTTCAATTCTGAAAGTTTCAATTTCATAAGTTTCAATTTTAATTTCAAAAGTTTCAATTTCAAGTCTAAGAATTTCAATTTCAAGTCTAAGAATTTCAATTTCAATTCTAAAAGTTTCAATTTCAATTCTAAAAGTTTCAATTTCAAAACTAAAAGTTTTAATTTCAATTCTGAAAGTTTCAATTTCAAGTCTAAAAGTTTCAATTTCAACCCTAAAAGTTTCAATTTCAATTCTAAAAGTTTCAATTTCAAGTCAAAGAGTTTCAATTTCATTTCTGAGAGTTTCAATTTCAAGGCTAAAAGTTTCAATTTCAATTCTGAGAGTTTCAATTTCATCTCTAAAAATTTCAATTTTAAGTTTAAAAGTTTCAATTTCAATCCTGAAACTTTCAATTTCAATCCTAAATATTTCAATTTCAAGTCTAAAAGTTTCAATTCAAAAAATTTAAATTTTTAACCTTTCGAGCTTTTTTCAATTCCATCACTGCTCATGTTTATACTTTATATTTTTATGATATTACTCAACTTTCTTCTATCATTTTCGTTTCCCATACAGAAAGATAGTAGTAGATAGTAAAAAAGTATAAAATATGGAGAAAAATACCCCTCAAGGTATCTCATGTTATTATTTGACATTCGTACATCCGTAAGATATTGACTTCAGTTTCAGTTCCAATTCCTGTGTTTATTCACATTTATTCATATTTGAATAGAATTGAACCAGTTTAAGAACTTTTGGAATAAAAAAAGAAAATTTTACGACAACTCTACCGAAAAAAATAAATAAATCTTGCGTTAAACATGTAAAAATCAACAGATTTTATTATTACCAGCATTACATATTGATTTAATATGCTTCAAGCTTGTGTTTACAGTTAGCATGGTCGATCGTATAAACGAGGCTGTGGCCAATATATTGCGGCAATCGTCGATGTTTGATCTCGCGCTGCTGCAACAACAACAACATCAAAAAGCAGCAGTGACTTTGTAATTGTTTTATTATTTTTATTGAACATTGTGTGCGCGCATACTTTTTTTCTGTACAAAAATAAAAATAATAGCGCTCTCGAGTCGTATAAACAACACTTCACTTTGTGCTCTCAATGAAAATGATTGAATGTGCTTCAATGATATTCAATATGAAGCACAACAAAGATGAAAAAAAAATAATAATTGACTCAAAAAAACATTTGTTTCCAATGAATTCTGCAAGCTGCGTAATATTTATGACGAGTGTTTATTATTTTGGACAAATTTTCATCTTCCGCCATGAATGGGAACTATGAATGGCTGGGGTGTGGCGGCGGTGACAATTTCAGAGCAAGACCTTCGGGAATATCTAAAAAAATATTTAAAAAAGCGTCGAATTTTTAAAATGCACCCTGGAGGCGTTCTTGTCGTCGTCGCTCCCACCCGAAATCCAGACTGCAGCACTTTCATTGTTAAAAAAAATTGTAATGATGAACAACACATGGAATAATAATAACAAGCAACCAACACAATACGTTATTATTATATTCGTAAAAAAAAATTTTTTTTTAGTCATCCAAAGTTTGTGATGTATGAATATTTGTGATGTGAGTTTATTTAGGATTCTTTGGTGCTTATTTATTAAATTTACGTTTTGTTTGTTCATTGCCTGATAAATGTTTTGCGTATAAAGAGAAAAGGTTTGCACATTTTTTTTCTGGCATGGCACTTTTTCGAACGGATATGACCTTTTTGAATATTAAAGAGAAATATTCATGATGAATGTCGTTGAGTGGAAGAATGGAGTGACAGTCATAAAAGAAGGTCAATGCAAAAATATATTCATGAGTATTTCAATTTTTGGGATGTCAAGTTTTTTAAGGAAGTTAATTGGAGTAGAAAAAAATTTCATTGATAAAGTTTCCGATTATTTTATATGATTTTTTATAAAAAAAAAAATATTTAATATTTAAATAAAACTGTTCAGAATTTACCAAGAAAAAAAATGTGAAAATAAAAAAAAAAATTGCTAAAAATATTTTTGACTTATTATGTAAAAAAAAATTAATAAAAAAAATATTAAAAAAAAGTTAGTCTTAAAATAAAATAAAATAATTATTAAAAAATAAAAAAAAATAATAATATTTAAATAAAATAATTAATTAATTAAAATATTTTAAATGATAATTTAATTAATTAATTAAATAAAAAAAATTTCTCAAAAATTATACTATTCGATTATTATTAATTTACTAAGAAAAAAAAATTATGAAAATCAAAAAAAAAGTTGCTAAAAATTTTTTTGACTTTTTATGTAAAAAAAATTAATAAGAAAAATATTAAAAAAAATTCTTAGAATAAAATTAAATTATTATTAAACAAAAAAAAATAAATAAAAATAATAAACAATTAAATAAATAATTAAATTTAATTAATTAAATAAAAATATTCTCCAAAAAAGAAAAAAAAATTAAAATATTTTTTTAAAAATTTTTTAGTATCAAAATAAAGTTGTCTCTGAATTGTCTTTTATTTTTATTTAATTTAATTTAAAAGTAAATTTATTTTTTTAAATTTTGCTTTTAAAATTATAAAAATTAATAATTAAAAATAAATTATTTAATTAAAATCTAATTTAAAAGTAAAAATCTCTTTTTTTTTCAAATTTTACTTTTAAATTAAATTAAATTAATTGATTAAAAAAATTAATTAATTAACTAAAATTTATTTTAAAAGTAAAAATTTAAAAAAAATTATTTTTAATTAAATTGAATAAAAATAAAAGAAAAATTAAGAAAGCCATCAAATCAATTTATTTTATTATTCAAAAAAAAAAAAATTAGAAAAAAATAATTTTTTAGAAAAAATATATTTAGAAGCACTTTTCAGCAATTTTACTCCTCACATAAATTATTTCCCTTTTCCGATATTTGAGCTGCTATACTATTGTTGTTTATACAACATGAAGTTAAAACCGAGTAATTCAAAGACGTAACTATGACGTCTATATTTGATGTTAAATGCATCGTTCTTTCTTGCGATTGTGCAAGGAAATGAGATTCAAAAGAACTTGTAAAGAACCTTTAATAAAATAATGACGCTTTGTTAGAGATCTCATAACAACAGAATGAAAGAAACCATAATAATATTCAAAACTTCATGGTAAATATTGACAGACGTGTCGATGAAAAATATATGCGAGCAAGATGAATCCTGCTTCTGAATAATTCAACCAACTGAACAATGGTTGCCGAGACGAGTTGCCGGTAAAATAGTTTATAAGAAGTTGTGTTTAAAATTCTCGTGATAAGCACGAAGAAGAAGAAGAACTTTCGTACTTAACATATTTCGAAAAGACGAAAACTTTTTGATACAATTCAAAATTATTTTATTTACCAAAGAAACGTTTGTCTGAAAGTTTTGTCTCTTCTAACCTTTTGTTAAAGCATCTTCTTCATTATTATGATGAAGTTCATGTTTGTACAAACAAACATCTTTTACTTCATTTTTTTTTTTGGAGAAGGAAACATCCACTTCACTTTATCATCATCAATTTTGTGGCGTCCAATGTTTCATGCACCATAAGCATTTTAAATGCATGGAAAGACAATTTTTTATTACAAAATTTTATAACCTTTTATTTTCTTGTTTTACAAATTTATTGATAAATCCATAAATAAAAGAACATTCATTCGTTTTTGATTGTTCAAAATAAAATAAAATCATTAAATCATCAATAACTGTAATTAAAAAGTATTTAATGAAAGGCCTTATCGAAGCCAAAAAAAAAAAAAAAAACATTCACACAAGAATTACGTTACATTGGATTTAATTTTAATTACCCGGTCTCGCCCATGACCTTTCCGTTTTTTGAAACGAAACTCAGAAAAAAAACTCATAAATTTGTCACAATTATCAATCTTTTATTGTTGGTCTAAAACGTTTGGAGGCCATTAACTTGAACGAAATAAATACGGCTTGATTATCACTTTCGTTGTCCTTTTCCCATATAAAATAAAATTACTATCATTAAATTTGTGTTATATGAATAATTTTAGATTTTTTTTAAAGTACCTCTCTCTCTACTATCTCTTCTATAGAAGTATTGACAATGTTGATAAATTTCCGAAATGTTTCGTTTATGTTTGTTTTTTATTGAGAGACAGGGAGTGCGTTTTATATTTTTTTCATGTCATCAACATGCATTGAATTGAATACAATCAAAAAATTATCCCTCCAGAATATTTTTTTTTATTTTTCGAGATAAAGGTGAATGAGAGTGTGCGTACTTGTATGATTGTGTCGCTATATTATACTTATGACGTTTTTATTATATGAAAGAATCAAGCACGAGGAAAAGGGAAGGGAGATTGGAAAGTAATGGGGGTTTTTAGTTTACGAGATTCGAGGTTTAGTTTTATATTTCTAAAAGTTTTTTTCGATTTTTCTTAAATTATGAGTTTAAAAGAATAATTTAAAGGAATCTAACTTAATAAAGTTAGAATTTTAGTTGAAAGAAAAAAAAACTTTTTTTTTTCTTAAAGTTAAAAAAAAATAAAAAATCTCAAGCATTGTTCTTGATTTAGTTTTCAAAACAAAACTATGTCAAAGAAAATTTTTTTTTTCAGTTTCAAGCATTGTTCTCTGACAAATTTTTAGTTTGGAGCAAGATTTGACAAAAATTGCTTTGACACAAAGTTTTTCTCTTATAGTTTTCAAAAATGTCAAAGAAAAATTTTTTTTTCAGTTTCAATTTTTTGGCAGTTTTGAGTAAATAAATGATTAAAAATGATAAATTAGAGCCCTCTGACAAATTTTTATCCGTTTGGAGCAAGATTTGATTAAAATTGATAAATTAGAGCCCGCTTAAAATTTTTATCCATTTGGAGAAGATTTGACAAAAAAAGTTGACAAGTTTTTGACTAGTTTCTGGTTTAAATTTTTTTAGTTTTGAAAAATCCGAAAACAAAACTATGTCAAAGAAAAAATTTTTTTTCAGTTTCAAAGATTTGAAAAAATGATTAAAAATTATAAAATTACAAATTTTTAGCCATTTCAAGATTTGACAAAAATTGCTTTGACACAGTTTTTGATTTAGTTTTTCTCTTGATTTAGTTTTCAAAACAAAACTATGTCAAAGGAAAAATTTTTTTTTCAGTTTCAATTTTTTGGCAGTTTTGAGTTATAAAATGATTAAAAATGATAAATTAGAGCCCTCTGACAAATTTTTATCCATTTGGAGCAAGATTTGACAAAAATGGCTTTGACACAGTTTTTGACATAGTTTTTGATTTAGTTTTTCTCTTGATTTAGTTTTCAAAACAAAACTATGTCAAAGAAAAATTTTTTTTTCAGTTTAAATTTTTTGGCATTTTTGAGTTTTAAAATGATTAAAAATTATAAAATTGAGCCCTCTGATAAATTTTTATCCATTTGGAGCAAGATTTGACAAAAACGACTTTGACACAGTTTTTTTTATTGCAATAGGAAATAACGACATTACTTCTAATAGAACTTCTAATCCAAAGGTCGCGGGTTCGAATCCTGCAAGGGATGCCAAAATGTAACCGAAAATCCTTTTATCTTCAAAAGTACACTTTTTTGACCCAAAAATACTCGGAAACCTCGCATACACGTTTGTCTTTGTTCGCTCTTGCCAAAGTGCCAACCCAAGGCGCGTAACCGACGAAAGGTAAGTAATAGCGACATTATCTGTCGTCGGTTACAAATTAAATATTTGGAGTCGAAAAGGTTTGAGAAGTCATTGTAGAATCTGATGCAGCGAGGAATGGGTGCATTATCGAGGTACTTTCTTGTAGTTTTTGTCTGAAAGAGCAGTCTTTGGCTTCTCAAGTCATTAGCTTCAACAAACTTTATATATTTTTCAAATCATCCTTCCTAAAAAAATAAAATAAAATAAATTTCAATACTTACATTAAAACTGGAACTGAAATCTGTAATTAAAAAAAAACCTAAAAAGAAGTTCACAGAGTTAAAAAACCTTTAAAGGTCAATTAAAGGTCATACTTACCTGTTAACAAATTCCTGAGAATTTTAACCAACTTCAAACTTGGAAACCCCAATTTACTTTTTGTCCAGACGAATAAGTACCTACTTCACTTTACACACAACAGTTTAAAACATCATTCAACGCATTACATTAACTTGAAACAGTAAAGAACGTTAAAAAAGAAAGAGAAAAGAATGAATCACATACGGATTAAGCGAAAATTGAAACTCGTTCTTTATGAAATTCGACTCATCACTAAATGACCTTAATTATATGTTTAACGTGTCTCTTTCGACTCAAGTTGCCATAAGTTGCCTTTTACTTGTATGATGCACTGAAAAATATAAAAAAAAATAATAATTAACTTTTTGTAAAAAAAAATTATAATTGAATGGTCGTCCTCATTTTTTTTTATTATAATTTAATTACTATGCGTACATATCCTGCGACACATGACAATATCTGTCCAACATTTCATGTTATTATTATTATATTAAAACATGTTGGTGCAAAAAAAAAGTAAATTCTCCTCGTGCCCATTCACATTTTTTTTATGATGATTATTATTATTATAATTGTTTTATTATTAAATCTTATATAATATAATAATATAAGAAGAAACAACAAACATAAACAGAGGAAACTTTTCCCATTTCACAAACATATACAATTGCACTACAGGTGTTCCAATACTACGACGACGACAGGATGATGTGGTAATGTAATAAGAATAATAATAACAGCAATAAGAATGATGACGACGTGTGCTTAACTTTTACATATCCACGTACCGGCATACAAGTCCGTAGCGTCGTCGTCAATGAATGTGTAAAAAAAGTCGCATGGTAACCCAAAATGAATGCAGTACAGTGATGCAAAAGTGACACAGTTTGGCATCGTTTGCCTCGACACTCCATATCGGCATTTAATTAACTCAATAAAGTTAGCTGGGGACATAAAAGCAAAAAGTCCTAAAATATTATATGTCCCTAAATATCCCTTTGATTAAATCAGGATTCAATAAATGAACACTTTTCTGCACGTTTTATTAATAATTTATGATCTTCATCGTCTTCTTCGTTTTTAACACATTTTTTTCATACTTTTAGTTATACGTCCTAGATTGTCTTTTCCTATACACTTTTTGTATAACAACCATTCCCATTGGCTACTCGAATGTGCTATACTCGAATTTCCAACCAATCAGAATGAACATAAATACCGCCATGTAAATACCGGGAATGTATAACACTCTTTTGATTCATAAAAGTTCAGTGATGTTAGTGCTCGTCAACCACTGAACGCGGATACATTCACACACAACTTTTGACTTCAACATTTAGTATAAAGAATGTTTATAAATCATGTTTTTACTCAAAATGGGCTTTAAAAAAGACAAAAAATAGGAATTTACATCTAAAAGTGATGAAATACCGCGAAAAAATCAAATTTTTAAAGTTAAAACGACTTAAAAAGTGATTTTTTAATGCAAAAAGTGACAAAAACATAAATGAAGCGCTGAACGAAGGACAATCATATTGGAAAAGTGCACGAGTGTGAGAGAGAAAGAAACATGTTTAATTTACAGTTTTGTTGTTTCTCGTATATATTATTATAATATATAATATAAAACATAAAAAAACACACGAAAAAGAAACAAAAAAAAAATTAGTTTGATGACGCGTGATATTTACCTTTTCCAGCCAAAATAAAAAAAAATAAATAAAATCTAAAATTTTATAAAAAAAAATTATAAGTACGAATGCAGCTTTTGTTACAAAAAACTTAACAAAAGAACTGCAGCGCACAATTTCAAACATCTGCTCAACAATCGGGCAATTTTAATGCAATAGATGCATAGTTTAAGCACACAATGTTAATGGCGAACAAAAAAATCGTGAAAAAAGTGAAGATAAGGATTCATGACTTTTCTTCAAGTATCCAGTAAGAAAGAAAAAAGAAAAAAAAATTAAAACAATACGCGACAAAAAAGTGACAAAGTGCAGTTCTTTTCACTGTCGAGACTTTTAAAACAAGAAATTGAGTTGTGTTGATAAGAAACAATAAAACGAACTGAACAGAGGAAAGAAACAACACACATGCTGTGGCATACTAATGAACCATTGAAATCTTCCTAGAAGAGTACGTAGGAAAAAAGAAAGGTTTCGTGTGTATATTAATTAAAACATTGAAGGCCATATTCTTCTTTCCTTCTTCACCATCTTCTTCTGTTTCTCAGTAAAGATACATCGAACAAGTGAATTTATTATTAGTTTTGTGTTCTGTTGTTCATCACTCACTTTACTTGAACAAACTATAAACAAGGAATGGTTAACCGCGTGTAAAAAAATTATTATTAAACAAGTTCAAGTTAAAAAGTTAACAATATGTTTAATGTTGCACATGCATCATCCTCATTATTATAAAAAAAAATACAAAAAAAAATTAAATAGTTCAGAGAAAAAAATTAAACTACGCAAAAATACCAGATTAAGTACAGAAAAAAAGAGAAACATTCAACACCTTTCAATTTACAATAATAATCATAATAATTGCAAGAATAAATAAGTGACAGCCATAGCAGCACAAATATTTTACTACATAAATAAATAAATTCATAAAAGTTTCGTATATACACGAGACGAGTTACTATAGCCGCACTTGCATATAGAATATTGGAATAAATTAACGAAGTAGAAAAATCTCAAAAATGAGAAAACTAAATGGTAAGTGTTAACTTTTGAATATCTCGACGATCGATCTGATTTTTTACAAAAAAAAAAACGAGTATTAGGGTGATCGAGTGTTTTATGAATTTCAATTAAAAATTTTGAGCCAATTAAAAAAATATATTAAATATAAATTAAAATTTAAAAAAAAAAAAATAATTAAATTTATTTTTAATTTTTTTTGTAATTTTTTTTTTAATTTGAGATTGACTTCCTGAACTTAAGAATCTAAAATTTTTAAGATCTTTATTAAAATAATTATTGTTCCTTGTCAAAAAGATAAAAAATTAAATTTATTAAAAAAAAAATTAAAATTAAATTAAATTTAAAAAAAAATGTTAAGGCTAAAATAAGGCTTCTTTTTAATAAAAAAAAAATTAAATTCAAATTTTAATTTTTTAAAAAAATAAATTAAATTAATTTTTTAAATTTTCAATTTAATTTTTTTTAATAAATTTAATTTTTTTTTTTGTTAAAAAAAATTTTAATTTAGCTTTAACATTTTTTTAAAGTTAATCCTAAATAATTATTTTAAATTAAATTAATTAATTTTAAATTAAATTTTAAAAATTATTTAGTTCCTAACTAAGCTTCAAATAAAAATTAAAACTTAAACTTTGAAGAGCTACAGTATGAAAAAAAATTTTCAAAATAGAAAAAAATTAAATTTTTCACTCTTTAAATAATTTTTAAAACATTTTTAGAGTTTTTAAGTTCCTCAAAGATTATGTCAAAAAATTAAGTTTAAAAAACAAAAAAAAATTTTTCAAATATCTTTCAATAACTTTTCGAGAATTTCGTTTGAAATAAGACGCGAAACCTCATTTTCTGCTCCAAAAGTAGAACACCCTATTCCCGATAAAACTTTACGAAAATAAAAAATAAAAAAAATGTGAAAACTCCTTCAATAATAAATAATTAACCCAACATCGTTCAGTTAATTGACTTGTGTGGTGTCGCACATATTGTCGTTATATGCAGAAATGTGGCGACAAATTGCTCCATATTGCAGCTACACTTATGCACTATATGTTGTGTTTCATATTCCATCAAAAGAGACAAACAAAAAAAAAAGAACATGTTTAAAATGAGGTGGGCATCGAAGAAATATTGAGTGAGTGTGGGCTGAAAAATCATGAAATTTCATTAAAATTTTTTTTTTATTTTTTTTTCGTCAGCGACTGCAACAGTTCTCATGTTACCACACAAATTTTTGAACATTAAGAAGGTATTTAACACATAAAATATGTGGCCATGGACAAATTACCGCTAGTTTTAATTCTTTCATCTCTCTGTTAAAAAATATTGAACGTAAAAAGAAATCAAGTAACATAATACTTATTTACAATAACGAAAAATACAAAAAAAAAATGAAAATTGAATATAAAGAGAGGTTTTGTTGCTGCTTTATTGCTATAGAGTGTTATTATTATGAACAAGACTTTCTTTACATAAAACGCAAAAATGCAACGTCAGTAACTTTTTTGAGCGCGCAGTAGACTGTGCACAATTGTACATAATGATAATAATAACAGACGTCGAACGAAGGTACATACTTGAAGTTCACTTGAATAAACAGTTAGTCATGTCTTTAACTAAGCATTGCATTGCCTTTGCCATTGCATCGATGATGATTTGTATTGTTTCAATCGAGACAAGTATAAATTCCACATGTCAAAAAACTTTTTTTTCTCTCTGTTCGGTAAATAACTAAATTATAAAGTCATGCAGTCTCTTTTTTAAAAAAAAGTTTCTTGTCTTCTTATCTTATCACCGAACGCTCCAATATTTGTATAAATAATAAATATTCACATAACCTCCAGTTTTGGGTAGTGTGTTTTAAAGTCAAAACATATAAAGTTGTATAAACAAACAAAAATATTATAAAAAATTGTCGAACAACTTTTTTTTTCTTCTCAACGTTGAGTTCGTTTAAAAAAAAAGGTAACCAACCACGTCACTTAAAGCTTTGAATAAAAATATAAATAAAAAGATAAGGCTTGTTCTTATCAAGAAGCTCTTTCGTGAGTCGTTCTGTATTCAATATGTGAGTGTTTTAAAAAGTGATTTCAAGTCATCGGAATTTGCATTCAAGGGTGCATTATTCCAGTTTGCGAGCAGGCGATAAATCCGTCAGTTTTGACTTGAAAGTTCTTAGTAGACGTTTCGTCTTGTCATTTCTATCAATCTTGTTTCGAGAACTTGTTTTGACTTTTTTTTTTGAAACTTGACTCGTCAATTGTTCACGCCATCCATGCATAGAGTAAAGGTTCACGCTTTATTTATTAATAAAGCACCCGGTCAAGCAAAACGTCATTCAAGCAAAGAGATGAAACTGGTTAAGAGTAGCGTAGAAGATATCCCTTTAAAAATCGTGATGTAGTAGGTATAAAAGCAAAAGACGTCTAAGATTAAGAGTGAGGTTTGATTTTGTGAGAAATTGTCGAAGTTTTCAAATGTCTGTAAAATATCTATCGTTCGAGGTTGATGATGTTAGGTCCATTTTGCGATGATTTTGGCTATGATTGCACTTTTAACATAATTCAAAGCGTTTCTTTTAAATTCTTCAACACTATCGGTTTAATATTGCTTCGGCATTTTTTTTTTAATGGTGATATGGGATAGGGTAGGATTTAGTATGGCTCGCACCGCGGTCTCTAAAGAGTCCTATTGTACTTCATACTGTGAAATCGTAAGCTTTCTCAGTAAGCGCCGAGGAATGGGTCTTAGCTTTTTACCTGTCATCCCAAGCAGGCGCCTTCAAAATTCACTCAGCTCTCCCAGAAGGTCCCAAAGGGTTTCTAAAAGATCTCAGTAAATTTTGAGCACGATTGGAGTCAGAAAAGTTTTTCATGATTTCGAGTCTCGAACCGACGACCTTACGCTCATCAGTCAGATACGCTAACCACTGTACTAAGCTGATTCCTGATATGGGATAAAACTCGTTGCTTCTTTCAGCTTAATATTATCGATTGTTAAAATTTCGCCAATGTTTAAATTTGTATCGTTAAAACTCGTCAATATCCTCGAGAGCAGACCATCTATTGAAGGCACGTGGCTCATTGAATATTTTGACACCTTTGTACCACACTGATCTCTGTTAACTGCCCATATCTCTATATTCAGATTTTTAAGTCTTTTATTATCGCTTCTTATTCATCAGAGATGAACCTGAAAAAAAAATCAAAAGGAAAATAAAACTTACCAATGAAGAAGATGACTTCGTCTTGGGATCTAAAACTCTAAAATTCAGAATTAATGGATTAGTTACTTTAAAAATTTTACAAAACTTACCAATTCCATCCTAAAACGGTTCAAAGACTTCCATAGCTTTGTTGGTTCACTTTTTCATAAAATCGCAACTTTTTAAAACTTAGAGAGTGATACAATAATTCAAACGTTATCATTAATTTATGTTTATGGTAGCACACTTGAAGGCCGTTCTCTCATATTATATTTCGATTAATTATGTTTGTTTAATTATTTTTTTTTTGCTTCTTTAATTTGCTTTTATTAATTGAGGTACTTTTTAAACGGCTTTAATTGTGCGACTGAGCCAAAATCGATCCGATTGACTTTTACCTTTCTACCATAAATGGAGAGATCATGTCTTTCCTTATAAATATCTACATACCTTTTGGTATGGAGGTGACAGTTGCCCATATTTTCCCTTTTGTTGGTCGTTGATCGTTCAGTCGCTTATTAAACATGCAGTAAGCTGACTTGAGTTATTGATATTCATTATAGCATGAAATTTTTATGATATTTATTATTTTATACTGGCCCATAATAATAATAATAATATCATAAAAGCTTTGCTACAAGTAAGATCACGGAAAAGCGTATTTAAAACAATTTTCTACACATATCAACTCTTAACATCACAAAACCTATAACTTTCACGACCTTAAATGCATTATGCGTCGTAGAGAGAGATCTCATGTTAAATTTCATCAGCAGTAGGACAGCGAATGGCTATGGTATTGTACGGTTAGGGGATATCTAAACTGCTCCCATATGTTGTTGATTCATTCCAATTACTCAGCCAGAACCAGATGTCTGGTTTTTTTCGCTGTATATATCATGCACACATGCTCACCACCATTCTAATAATAATAACAACAATGATTTGAAAAATGCATTTAGGAGTGCTGCTGCTTTTGCCAAAGCAAGAAAAAAAAGAAGCGGGAACTGAAGTGAGTGAGTTCTGGTGCGATACGATCATAAACAACATTTTGTTGATATATATTTTATACTTTAGTTTATTTATATGAAAAAGGCACAGAGACACGCTCAAAATATTAAGGAGAAAATTAGTTTTGAGATAGATGATATGTGTGATTTTTGAGGAACACATGTGTGGTTTATGGTATTATTATTATTATTTTTATGTATGGAACCGAGAAAAAAGGTCAGATCTAGTTTTTATTTGATTTAAGAGGAAATCTCGTACAATAGTTTCAACAATGTTTGTTTATAGATTAAAGAGCGATTCAAACTTTTTGATTTAGTTTCATATGTTTATAAAATTCAACTTTTGTTTACCGAAGATTCGAATTTCAATCGATTCAAGGGGTAAAGCGCGCGAGAAAGTAAACAACGAGAGGGACGATCAAGGTTTTTATTATTAGAGAGGAGGATTTTTTGCAATTTAATTACGTTTCGCTGATCTCATCCCATAGAATGATTCGAAAAAAACAGACACAAGCGAACCATATCAGAAATTAAATACTACAAAAAAATGTTCTAAAGCTGCGCGAGGCCATCGAAGGTCATTCAACGTGTAGATTAGATTATTGTTTGAATCGAATTTCAATAGAAAAAAATTGGGACAGAAAAAAAGGTTATAATTGGAAAATGATTATCAGTTTTAGTATTTGGAATTGCGTGAACTCATTTTTTTGTGTTCTTTTAAACGATTTTTTTTTATTCCACGATAAATGCTCGATTTCATTGATATCGTATTAAAATTCAATTTGTGGAATCGATTTTAGCTTGAAATTGATTTTAAACAAAATTTTTGTGTTTATAAAATAATTAAGCAAAAATATTGATTCTTTGAAGTTACTTGAAAAAAGTTAATTGGTCTTAACTTGAATAAAAATCTTGTCTATGAGGTTTCTTAGTTTTTAGCTTAAGTTCTTAAAATGAATTTTTAGATCTTGGAATAAAGCATTCAGTTAAAAGAGAGGTTAGATCTTGAAATACCTTAAGGTCAATGTCAAAAAAATTATACTCTAGCGGCGAGAATTGTCGTCACAGAATAGATCGTATGTCTTCTATAGAGCTTCGTACAGAAGATACCCGTACAAGATGTTCTGTATGAAGTTCTATAGAAGACATACGATCCATTTTGTGACGACAATTTTCGCCGATAGAGTATAATTTGTTTTTGATCTATCTAAGTATTTGAAGATCTAATAGTTCATTTAAGAACCTTATCCAAAAATTCATTTAGAAGAAACTTCATAGATACAACTTTTGTTCAAGTTAAGACAAATTAAGTTTTTCAAGTAATTTCAAAGAATCAATATTTGTGCTTATTTCAAGATCTGTAAACGTTTTATTTCAACTAAATCTGATATTTTAAGATCTAACCATAAATTAGTTGTTTTTTTTTGCAAAAATATCAAAATTTGCTTACCTGAAATTGTATTAAATCATCTTAGCAACTTTATCTTATCCGTTAAAACAGTTTATCTCCAGTTTTGTCAACATCCAAACCTCCAAAAATAGCCATATCACCTTCTCCTATCATCATCACAATCTCTCGATGACACAACAAGTCTTATCTTATCTCTTGGTTTTTTGTTTAATTTGACGTTAATACGACTTTATTAGTTTGAAAAAAAAATTATAAAATTGAATATAAATTTATCACTAATCTCATTAATAAAAACTCTAAAAATAACATAAAAAATATATCTAATGATATTTTTATGATTATGCATGGAAACCGGACCATCAAAGCAACTTATCTCATTAAAAATTTCTTTTCATCCATTTTTGGCACGTACTATTAAGTTATTATTAAGAAAGTTATCTAGAAAAGGTCACGCGATAAAAAGAAAGAAAAGAGTCAACTTTCCAAGTCTCAGCTGTGTTTTCAATCTTGAACGCGAAAGCATCTGTTAAAGACTTGAGAAGCGGAATATATACGATCAATTAAAAAGATATGAAAATTAATTGTCAAGCATGTAGTATTTCCAGCGCGCAATTCAATTAAATAAGAATTTTATTTTCAGAGAATTTATTTAATTTTTGTAATCAAATGGAGTGTGTGTGTTTTTTTCTCTGCTCTATACAATAATAAGAAATATTCATTTTATTATGTAGATTTTTCCCTCTTGCTCGTATTTAGCATATGAATTACATTCCTCTAAAATATACGCATCAAGTCATTTACACTTGTCTCATTGTCTTTCGCTTCTATACTGCGAGAGTGCGTATGTTATTTATTTAAGTTATTCATGTTTTTTTTGTTGCTTCGGCATTCGAGTTAAAGACAGCAGAAGAAGGAGAGTAAACAATAGCTGGCACATACAAATTGATTAAGTCAATTGAAATTCTTGATTAATATAGCGACATACTGGTTGTCATTCGGTACACGAAGACGATGAAAAAAAATTATCAAGGGAGATGCAAAATAACAAAATACATCAAGCGTGAAAACGTCTTTTGATATTATTTAATACTTTACCTCGCCTCATCTTGGTATCTTATCTCATCGTTGCTTTGCCAAAATATGGCATAAATTTACGTTAAAAAAACATCATCCAACCAATCTGTGTCTATCCAGTCGTCAGTTTCGTTCATGTTAATTTATCTCATCTAATCTGACTTTGCCTGTTTGTTTTTTTTTTAAACAAACACAAAAAGTTATTAGATGTCGAGATATTGACTAAAGCGTGTTTAATTTTTAACCACGTGACCTGTGAAGATTTTAAATTGTGATATTTTTAAAAGGACTTGACGCTTTTGGATCTTTTTGGCAATTTAAGGACCTATTTTGAACAATATTCATTAACAAGATCATCAGGACTTAAAGTTTTAGCCTTAAAAGCTAATGTATGCTTTTTAGTGAACCACGTGGTTAGTTATGATCTAAACATTAATTTGAAAATGTTTTTTCTCGTAAAGTTCATAGATTAATTTAATTTTATGAAAGCTTCAAAGATCGAATATTTCGTCAGTAAATGGTTTCTAAGAGCTTTTGATACTTTTTTGATTTAACCACGTGACCAATAAAGATTCATTTTGTGAAATTTTTTAAAGGACTTGAAGCTTTTGGATCTTTTTGGCAATTTTAAGGCCTATTTTAACGAACTTTGATCTACAAGATCATCTGGGCTTCAAGTTTTAGCTTTAAAAGCTTATGTATGTCATTATGATAACCACGTGGTTAGTTATGATCTAAACATTAATTTGAAATTTTTGTTTCTTCTGAAGTTTTTAGATTAATTCAATCTCATGAAAGCTTCGATGAAGATCGAATATTTCGTCTGTAAATGCTTTCTAAGAGCTTTTGATCCTTTTCTGGTTTAACCACGTGACTTATAGTAGAAATCTTTCAAGACTTTATGTCGATTTATTCTATGCAAATCCTTCATTTAGTCACGTGGTTAAACCAGAAAAGCATCAAAAGCTCGTAAAAAGTTCATTTAACCTTTACAGACGAAATTTTTCGATCTCCAAGGATTTCATGAGATTGAAACTTTATCAGACAGACACCATTCCGTATCGATTTTTCTTCCAACTAAATGCCTTTGAAACAACGGTTGAAGAGGTTTTTTGGGTGATCTGTTTAAACAATGTCAAGTGAATAATTGGGTTTAAATTTTCGATAGTGTCTCACAAACTATCAGCAAATAAGTGACATGAAACAGTGTGAAAAGGAGATGAAAATTGATGTTATTGAAAGACTCAAGTATGTACATAAAATTTCATGTCACATAAAAGCTGATTGAATCAAGAGAGAGAGAGAGAGGAGTGAATTTGATTTAATGAATAGTGTGGCCTCCTTCGTTATTTATTAGCAATAGAATTAGATGAAGTCAAGTCATTGTTTTTCGATTGAATATCAACGGGTTATCAACGTGAGTGTTATCTCTCGGCTCTTGTTGATATTCCGTATTTGATTGGAGTTTCTGACACAAGTGGCGTTACTTTTTGCACGCCATGAGTGGGGTTTGATGGACAGAAACAGATATTGAGTGTGAAAGAGTAATCAAAGCATGGAACAATAGAAACTAACCTTCAATTAAGTGTAAACGTTTCGAACTCAAGTTTTTCTTTGAATAGATATGAACGTTGAAATTAGTCACCAAAGGTGTCGTTTTACGTGAATTATGCAAGTTTCGAGGAATTTGTCATGGACTGTCGTTTCATGTGAAATTTTGTCAAAAGTTGTCATTTCAAGTATTGGTTTAAATTTAAGTTTTATTGAAGTTTTAAACTTTTAAACTCCTGAAAGTATGCAATGAACATTATTCCAAAGATTTTCATTTTTCAAGAGTTTCCTTGAACTTTTTTCAATTTTTTTTCTTCGTAAACTTCCTTTAAGGCTAGAAGATCAATTTAAAAAAAGCCCCAAGGAATTTTTTAAAACCAAATTTGAGTTATTGCATTTCAAATTTTGTATGAATTTTTCAAAATATTCTAAAAACCGTCAAAATTTAAAATCTAACTCGATACAATTGAAATTTTATCATAAGTTGACCCATCCACAAAGCCATGTTGCACGCGAAACTTTCGAGCAAATAAAATTAAATAAACGTCCCACACCTACTGAATCAAACCTACGAACAGTAAATTTAATAAAAGGCAACACACACACACAATTTAATTTATAACTCAATTACTAAGGCTTCTATTTTGAAGCAAAACCTATTCTTAATTAGTTTAGTGTTCTATTCGCTCTCTGTGTTGTCTCTCATCTTCATTTCATCGATACCTACTCAAATTTATGATTTTCGATCTCTCTTTTTGTCATCGACGAACAATGGAAAATTGAGAAGACGCCTGCTTTTAATTTTAATGAGATAACGTAATTTTGAATTGAAATTGAGAGCTTTGATAACAATAGAAAACTGTTATTTTTAATTCTAGGCCAGATTACTCATTAAATATATTTCTCATTAAAACACGAAAAAAAAATTCCATGTTCGAAGAAAAAAACTCGTTTCGTTGTAACGAAACATGATCGATGTGCATTGATCATTTTACAATTAGATCCAAGCTGTCTGACTTTTAATTGCTATTCGATATAGTCGTCTCTCTCATGTTCACTATCGACCTTTTATGATGATCTAAATTCTTACATCATGTGAGTAATTTTTTGTTGTTGTTGTTGTTTCACTTGAACGACTAATCAATTTTAATCTAAGACAGCCTTTACTTCCCTGTTTTGGATTTTTTTTATGTATTTCGGTGTGTGGCCAATTTTTTTGTAAGCGTAGCTAAATTTTATTACAGATTTTTGCACGTCACGGCATTAAATTTATTAGAGTTGTTCTTAAATGCAAGGGAAAAAAATAGTTAAAAGTTGTCGCTAATTAGGGATTTTAGTACATTTTGGAAGCAAATTTATGTAAATATTAAAAAAAAAATTTGTCCCAGTTTACATTTGGGATTTTTGACCCAATGCATATTAAAAATTTCTTGAATTTTTTTTTTAATTTTAAACTTTAATTAATCGTTCGTCGATTCTTGTAATTTTCTTCAAAAAAATAAAAAAAAATCACGTGACTTGCCCTTGGTTACATTTGCAATTTTTGACCCAATGCATATTTGAAAATTTCTTATTTTTTTATTTTAATTAATTTTTCAATTAATTAATAAATTGTTTTAATTTAATTTTAATTAAATTTAATTTAATTTATTTAATTATTTATTTAAATTTTTAAAAAATTGATTAAATTAAATTTAATTAAAAATTAAATTAAAATTAATTAAAAAAATAAAAATTAACTAAATTAATAAATTTTTTAATTAAATAAATAATTTTTAATTATATAAAAAAAATTAATTATTTAAATTAAATAGATTAATTTAAAATAATTAATAATTTAATTCAATTAAATAAAAATTAGTTAAAAAAAATTAAATAAATTAAAAAAATTTAAATAAATTTAATAAATTTAATTAAATAAATTATAAATAATTTTAATTAATTTAAATAAATTTATTTTAATTAATTTAATTATTGATTAATTAATTTTATTTAATTTTTATTAAAATTTATTATTATAAAATTAATTTATTCGTTTTAATTAAATAAATTTAAAAATTTTTTTATTTAAAAAATAATTTAAAAAAAAAAATTTAGAAAAAAAAATAATTAAAATTCATTAAAAATTGAAAAATAAATTAATTAAATTTAAAAAATAATTTTAAATATTAATTTATTTAAATTAATTTAAATTTAGAAAGAAAAAAATAATTTTATTTTATTAAAAATTGAAAAAAATAATTAAATTAAGAAAAATTAATTATCGCACAGACAGACGTCAATTCTTTTTTTTTTTTTTAAATATGGTTCAAAAGTAACCGAGACACTCGCAAGAAGGCGAGCAAACGGCGGGCGGGCGGTAAAAAAAAGTGTGCCAATCACTTTTGCATGTCTACAACATTTTAGCAACGGAACAAAGTAACAACAACAACAAAAAAATGGTTTTAAGTAATAAAAGCCATTAGCAGGGTGTTGTAAAGTTATTCTAAAAATTCGCCCATATATAAATTTAATTATTTGTCCAACAACTTTTTTACTTCGCACATAAAGGTAAGAACACCATCGTCGTCGCTCGTTGCGGTGAACGAACAATAAATTTAAACAACAAAACAAAAAAAAATTATTCACACAGATAATTATGTAATTTTTGTCAAGCCTCGTGAGCGAATGAACACTCACTCAGGGCAATCAGAATTTATTTGCAGCACATTTCGAGAGACATTTTTATTATTATTGTTATAACCGCGTGGAGAGCCCGCATCGAATTGAAGCAAACTAGATTCGTGTCTTTGTCTCATTAATTATTTTAATTAGGAGCGCGCGCGCTAGTTTCAGTTCTTTAACGGTATTCCGAGGTGATTTGAATAAAAAAAATATTTTTTTTAGGCAGGACAAAAATATTTCAGTTGCGCAAAAAAAAAGACATCCATTTCTGATTATAATATTTAAAACATTATTTTATCACAGCGCAACGACTTGATGATGAGAGAACATGAACCGACAAGCAAGTTATGCTTGACCAATGCTCATAACTTCTTTATGTGCTGTGCGGCGTGTGAATGTGAATCAACTAAACATTAATATTTATATTTTTTGTTAATTTTGGTGTTGCTGGCTGAGATACGAAAACGTGATATGATGAGGAAGTTAACCCGTTTTGGCAGGAAATTTTGTTTAATTAACCAAAAATGTCAGATTTTGGATTTTTAAGAAATTTTTTGATACAAATTTTTAATTAATTATTTTAAAAATTTTATTTTAATTAATTTATTGAATTAAATTAATTATTTTAATTTAAATTAAATTTATTAAATTGACTTTAATTTAAAAAAAAATATTAAAACTCAAAAATACTTCTTCAATTAATTTTAATTTAATTTAATTTAATTTAAATTTAATTTAATTTTAATTAATTAAAACATTAAAAATTAATTTAAAAATTAAATTATTTATTTAATTAATTTTATTTAATTAAATTAAATTAATTTAAATTAAAAAAATTAAATTAAAATTTTTTATTTCTTTTAACTTTAAATTAATTAATTATTTTTAATTAAAATTAATTTAGAAATTAAAAAAAATAAAATTTAATAAATTTAATTAAATTAATTTTTATTATTTTTTTAAAATTTAAATTATTAAAATTTAATTTTAATATTTTTAATTAAAATTTAATTTAAAATTAAAAAAAATAAATAAATTTAATTAAATTAAATTAAAAATTTTTAAATAAATTTTATAAAAACAATTTTAAAAATTTAAAGCGCCATCTATCGTCTTTTTTTTCATAATTTTTTTTTTTTCATCTAAAAATTTAAAAACATGAATTTTTATCAACACTTGGTCAAAACAGGTTAACACTAAAAAAAACTCCAAGGTATTTAATGATGACTCGCACACTACTGTTTACTCGATTTCCGTTCATCATTCGTAAATTATTACAAATTACCTGGAATCACACCAACCTACCAAAACAAACCTGCGTCACACGACAATATTACCTTTTTTTATGTCAGCGACGTGATTTAAGATCCAAAAGTAACACAGAAAAAAAAACTGTTAATCACGGGACCTTTCATTAGATTAGTTTTCAGATTTAGCTTCGTTAGTGAGAGACAATACTTTGGAACACGCGAAAGGCACTGTAACTCAAGTCTAGCGTGTCTCGCAGTCAGTCATGCTTCAAGATAAAGTCACATGAGCTTTTTCTGGATTTTTTTTAAGTTTTATTCTATAAAAATTTATTTTTTTATGAAATTTTTAAGTATGGCTCAGTAAATAGGCAAGTCAGTGCCAGAAAGAGAAAGACTTCTTTGAAAATAAAAATTAATGGATAAACTGTACAGTTAAATATTTGCACAATTGTTATTACTTTAAGTCGTGTATAACGTCAGCAACGAGAGACGGCATTGCACGGCATGGCATGATGTTATAGTTGTTTTACTTATTATGGCAAAAGGTATTTTTTTTAAGACTGCGGTGTGAACATCATCGTGGCTTGATAAAACTTTTGCAATGTCGTGCCACGAACAAAGACGTTTTCTACAAATAAAGCTCAAGTGCATGTCGTCTTGCGGTGCAGCTTACGTGAAAAAATTCACACACACACACAAAGATCTCGTTATTCTAAAAAAAAATATTGAAAGAAAATAGAAAAAGTAGTCGTCTATAGAACGATATGCTATACCGCATTCCGATTTTATTAAGCCCACTTTTTTTAGTACTCCTCATTTCACATTTTCTTACTCCTTATATCGCAATTTCAACAATTTTGTACTCCTCACTTCAAATTTTCTTACTCCTCATTTTACATTTTTATACTCCTCATTAAAATTTGTCGAACTCTTTATCATTTGTGGACTTTCCCCATTAAAATTCATATTTCACAATTTTATACTCCTCACTTCACAATTTTGTACTCCTCATTTCACATTTTCGTATTAAAATGGACATATTTCACAATTTTGTACTCCTCACTTCACAATTTCGTACTCCTCATAATAATTTTACAATTTTGTACTTCTCACTCCACATTTTGTACTCCTCATTAAAATTTGTCGAACTCTTTATCATTTGTGGACTTTTTCCATTAAAAAACACATATTTCACAATTTTATACTCCTCACTTCACATTTTCGTACTCCTCATAATAATTTCACAATTTTGTACTCCTCATAATCAAAAGGACAGCTTATAGAACTTCAGGGTCCTCAAATTACGAGGTCTTATAATTTTTTTTGGGGGCACGGATGACAAATCGATTTTATAACCGCATTTTTTCTTCGAAATGCGGTAAAAAAAAACTTAACTCGGGACTGATGTAAATAATACGACATACTTAACAGAAAATATGGAAGCAAACATTATTGGATTTTTATTGCCATATTTGCTGTAAAAATTTTTCTTCTTCTCCTGTAAATGGTCATCATCATCTCTCTCTAGTACTCGCAAATAGCTGTAAAATTTTATGTTTAGGCAAAAGGCAACAACTAGAGAGACATGATAAATCAAGACTATTTTACTGGAGTAGTTGTGTTAAACACCCATAGAATTTATTGCAAACATTTGCCTCATGGGATTTATTTTATCGGAATTTGTTCGATATATTGAGCAAAATGTTTAGGTATGGCTTTTTAAACAAATTTATCGGGCGCAAGATGGTTTCGTAAACCCTGGCACGCAGTTCAAGGTGAATAGCCTGAAGAGAGTCACACAATTATAATTAATAACGATCTTTATCATAAATTAACATCTTTTTTTTTCGTATAAATACAAAACACGAGCCCTCAAGCCTACCTTTATATTATAATAATCATTTTATTACTCTTAGATATTTTTTTTTAATAAACCCACACATCATCTCAGCTATGTTCAATCTAAACAAAGTCAATACAGAGTATTTCCCCTTTTTTTTCTTCAGCGGCGTCAAATATAAAAATAAATTATATTTTCCAAGAAAGTTGATCAATATTAAACATTTAGAACGCCCGTGAACCGTCAACATGACACTGTCGGTGAACGTTTAGATAGTTATTAGATACACACAGGAAATACGTTAAATCACTTTGTAACTATTTTTATAATGATTTTTTTTTCTGGAGTTACGATATGCCTAACGTGAGTTTAACGTGAGAGATGAGATGAGATGATGTTTCAATATTTAAATTAATTTGTTTTCATCGCCAGAAACAATTATTAATATTGGATGAGAGTATATGCGAAGAGATGAACGTCAATAATGTTCAATGGAAAAGATTGACTTTTAATTAAGAGTTTTTGCTTTTCCGTGATTTTTTGTTCATTTTTTCGCAGGCTTCTATATTCATGTAACAGAAATATTCTGAAGAATTTTTTGAATACCGAGGATTTTCAGCCATATCTCGCTTATTTTTTTTTCAAGTTTTTGAGAAACAAAAAACTTTTTAAAAGATCTTTTTGTTGCTATTGATGTCAGGTCCAAATTATGATGATTTTTGGCAAAATACTATTAAACATTCACATTTATTGCACTTTTAACATAATTCAAAGCGTTTCTTTTAAATTCTTCAACACTATCACAGTTTGTTTCATATTGTTTTGACATTTTATTGAACATGGTTCAGAAAACGGACTAAAAAATATAAAAAAATATTAAAATTTATTAAATTTTAAAAAATTCTAACCTCTGTTGATCCCACGTGCAAAATTTAAATGACAGATCCAATCAGCTGATATTGTTTACTTTTCTGATTCTCGTTTGCGCGGTAGATGTCGCTTCAGTTGTTTTCAAAATTTGTCTAAAAACAAAGAAAAAAAATAATTAAAAAATTAATTTTTAAAATAATAAAAATTTATAATTTAATTAAAATTAATTCATCAATTTTTCATTAAAAAAAAAATATCAAAAGTATCAATAATTTAATTAATTAAAACTAAATTAAATCTATTAATTTTAAATTTCTTAAATTATTAATTATTAATTAAATTTATTTAGTTAAGAATTAATTAATAATTTAAGAAATTTTTAGCAAATGAATTAATTTAATTTTAAAAAATTAAATTATTAATTTTTTTAATAATATTTTTTTATTTAAAAACCGATGAATTTTTTTTAATTTTTTAAAAATTTAATTTTTTAAAAAATAATTTATGAATTGATTTTAATTAAATTATAATTTTTTTAATTAATATGCATTAATTTTAATTAAATTATTAATTTAAGAAAAATTTTTTTTGTGATAATAATTTATAAATTAATTTAAATAAAATGATTATTTTTTAATTTTTTTTTAAATTAATAATGTATGAATTAATTACAAAATTTATTTTTAATTAAATTATAATTTTTTTAAATTAATTTAATTTAATAATTAATTTTAATTTAAATAATTTTTTAATTAAAATTCTAAAAAATTAATTAAAAAAAAAAATAATTAAAAAATCAATTTTTCAACAAAATTCAAAAGAAAGAATTTAAAGCATTTAAAAGAAATTTTTTAAATGAAAAAATTAAAAAAAAAACTTTTATAAAAAATTCTTTCAAAAAATTTATGTCCCCTTGTAATCCGATAACATTGCGCTTATGTAACTTTTAAAAAATTTAAACATCTTTTTATTATTTAAAAAATTAGTTTTTCTCAACATTTATCTTTCTTCCATATAACAGTCCATAAAATATGTTACTCAAATTAATATCACATGTACAAAACAAATATCAATCGCTTTTATTTCTTCTTCTTCTTTCGGGTTTTTTTTTTATCTATTCTCACATAAAAAAAAACACTTCCAACTCCCAACCACAGAAGAAACCTTTCAACCTCTTAACGAGAAGAAATTCTAGCCTGAGCAAGGCTTAGATGTTGTTACGAAAGACATGTTTATTCTAACAACAATTTTTTTTATTTTTATTATTATTCTCTTTCATCATCACCCATAATAATAATAATCATAATAATAATCGTACCAAGATTCATTTTTTTTAAGAAGATATATTT
Source organism: Culicoides brevitarsis (assembly GCF_036172545.1). Lineage (NCBI taxonomy): Eukaryota > Metazoa > Arthropoda > Insecta > Diptera > Ceratopogonidae > Culicoides > Culicoides brevitarsis. The sequence goes on along the minus strand of NC_087087.1, from coordinate 29,458,415 downwards.
AATATTACGTAACGTTGAAACATTTATGACCGACCATCCACAAGAAGATTCGTACAAGAATTCGTTTTTTTTAGTACAACTCTTAAAAAAAATCCCATCATCGTGAAAAAAAATTATATCCTCTCTGGGTTCATTCATTTTCTCTTCAATTAATTATCAATGGGTAACAACTAGTCTCTATTCAATCAAATTCAATAATTAAACATCTCGTTTTTTAATTAAGTCAGGCTGGTTTGTTTGATTTGTGGGCACTCAGAATGAAGAAATGACGAACGGTAAAAACAAATATCACTCAGAATTTCGTATTATATAACGAAGTCACGTATTGTCCAAGTCACATGTGTGGAAAAAAAAAGTTTAAATACATTTTAATTAACTGATTGCTTTGTCATTGAATGAGCTCTACAGCTACTACTTCAGGTCAAATACGTTTTCTTCGTGTGTTTGTTTGATTTGAAATTTAAAATAATAACAGTCGAAGTTTTTTTTTTTCAGAATAAATTTCGGTTTAATTTTTTTTTTTGTTTATTTTACGTAAAGAACGTGTTTGTTGAACTTTTGAATATTTTTACTCGTGTGTAGTGTATGGAAAGATTGATAATAATAAAAAGATTCTTGAACTTTTTTTTATATGCAACATGTTCATTTTTTTTTATGTCTTGTAACTAAAAAAATTTTTTTTTCTCTCTTTACAGTTGGTGCAACAATGTCTCGTCCCGCAAAGCCGACAACGGCAAAAAAGGTCGCGCCGCCCGCAGTACCTGAAATCTATCGGCACTCTGGCAGCTCTTTTGGCTCTGTCGGTTACGCCTCCTCCGACGACGGTGGATTTCTCCAACCGCCCGACTCACCGATGATCTTGTCGCTGAAATCCTCGTCATCATCCTCCGAAGATCAACCAGATTGCGCCAATAGTGGAAGCAGTAACATGCTTTCGAAAAGTCCCGGCGTCACGTATATACCTCCAAATACCTTCACATTTAGTGCCCGCGGCGAGCCCCTCACACACAAGACAGCTGTCATTTATCATCAGTCGTTGGCGCTGCAGCAGGAAGATCAGGGCATCGATCTAACGCAATCTCCCGGTAGAGATAGTCCCGGATCGTCGTCGGGATCAGCTGGATCTGGTTCGAGACATTCGACAGCGAGTTTGGATAGTGGGCGTGCCTCGTCATATGTCACGGGAACGTCATCCAATCGTGGAGCGTTAAGTAGTCCCCGGTACAGTGTGAGTTCGTGCTCAATTGGCAGCGTAGATCGCATGACACAAAGAAGTGTAAGTAGTAGTCCTTTTATCTCAAGACTTCAGAAAAAAAACAAGAAGAAATCATAAACATCCGCAATTCGTTTAAAAAATATCTTGTGGTTTAAAATATCTTTCTTTAAAAGCGATCCAATTACTGTAATTAAATACTTTTTTTTTGTAATTCCTCGTTATGAATGGAAACATGACTTATGAATGCGTTGAAATGTTTATTTATCATTGGCTTTTTTTTATAGGATCACGATATAATTACTGAATGGCTTTCGGAAATACATTTTGACGAGTATGCACAATTATTCGCCAAAGCTGGATACGATCTGTGGACAATATCGCGTATGACGCCCGAAGACTTAACCGCAATTGGTATCAAGAAGCCGCATGACAGAGAAAAGATCAAGCAGCATATTGATGCTCTACAATTGCCTGATAGCTTGCCGAATTATGTTCCTGTAAGTTTTTTTTAATGAGGAAATTATTTTTAGTATTTTGAGAAAAACAGAAATTTTAGAAATACTATGAGAAGTTACTTTATTTAGTGTTTTTGAAAATTTAAAATTTTACTCTAGCGGTGAGATTTGGTACTACAGAATATTGTTAACCCTTAAAACGACCAAATTTAACCTCAAGGTAGATAATTCAACCTTTTAAAGGGTTAATTTTATCCCTTCAGGTCAATATGATTCCTTTAGAGGTCAATATGATCCCTTTAGAGGTCAACTTGATCCTTAAAAATGTCAATATGATCCCTTTAGAGGTCAATATGATCCCTTTAGAGGTCAATATGATCCCTTTAGAGGTCAATATGATCCCTTTAGAGGTCAATATGATCCCTTTAGAGGTCAATATGATCCCTTTAGAGGTCAATATGATCCCTTTAGAGGTCAATATGATCCCTTTAGAGGTTAATATGATCCCTTAAGAGTTCAACTTGACCCTTAAAGATGTCAATATGATCCCTTTAGAGGTCAATTTGATCCCTTTAGAGGTCAATATGATCCCTTTAGAGGTTAATATAACCCTTTAGAGGTCAATATGATCCCTTTAGAGGTCAATATGATCCCTTTAGAGGTCAATATGATCCTTAAAGAGGTCAATATGATCCCTTTAGAAGTCCATAGAATCCTTTAAAAGATTAATTTGACCCTTCAAAGCTTAATTTGTACAGAAAACTTCTGTACAGAACTCCATAGCAAACATACGATAAATATTTTGTAGTTAAAATTCCCGCCGTCAGAGCACCAATCAGAAAAATTTACTTGAGAAAATCTTTTACAGGGATCTCTTGACGAATGGCTACGCCTATTACGCTTAGAAGAATACGTTCAACCGTTATTAGCTCAAGGTTATCAGTCAGTTTGTGATGTAACGACATTAACATGGGAAGACTTAGAGGATATTGGTATCATTAAGTTAGGACATCAGAAGAAAATTTTACTTGCCATTAAGCGTGTTAAGGACATCATTAGCGGTAAAGTTGCGTCACCGGGTATTACGCCGCATGGTCAGGTAAGTTTCGTTAAGATATCCAAAAAATTCACAAATAAATAGATTTTTTGTGCTTGACCCTTCCCCTAAAAAATTTTTTTTATATAAATTGTTTTTTAATCGTTAAATGTTAGAAATGCACAAAAAATGAAATTTTTTTTCAATGCATGCACAGAAAATCACTTCCGCTTTAATTTTACGTTAAATGCATTTACATACAAAAAGCAAGGCAAAATCTGTAACAATTTATCATTTTTTTTCTTATTTCGTGTGTTATTGACGACGAAATAAATACGCTTTCACCAATTACAGATTTTTTTATAAGTGGGATAAGATATTATAATATCAAAAGATCTATTTATTTTTTTTTTATTTATTATTTTTTTTTTGCTCTCTCATTATGACTTTAACACAAAAACACAAATAGACAGAAAATAGCGCGTTCATGCGAACAAAAGCTTATGTAAAAGCCCTTTTTGAATCACTTTACCACACGTGTGACTATTGTGCGTATTTTTTTTTATTTTAAATTTGTTTTTAAACGATTTTTGTTTTGTTTCATGGATGATACGTTTTCATGATTAACGAAATTATATATATTTTTTTTTGTGTTTGAAAAAGACATATAACAGTCATGACACAATAAGCTGCAGACACAGTGTAACAAAAAAATTATAGGTCTTTATCAGAAAAGGTTCATTAACTTTCACATCAGACGGATTTTTAGGGCAATTAATTTAGAAGAATTTTTACATTTTAAAAAATTTATTTTTTTTAAATTTTGAATAAAATTGTAAATAAAATATTTTTTAATAATAAACTTAATATAATTTAGTAATAATAATTAAAATAATTTAAAAAAATTTTTTTTTTATTGAAAAATATTTATCTAATTAAAAATTTATTAATAAAAATTTTGAAATTATTAAAAATCTTAAAAGCTTGAAAAAATCTGACAAAAAATAAAAATTTTATTAAAATATGTTTGGCAAAAAAAAATTAAAAACTAATTTTTAGGTAAAGTACAATTAAAATTCCATAAAAATATATTTTGTTTTATACTTTGTTAATGTTAATAACATTGTTATAATTTTTAAAAAATTGTCAAATTTTTAATTAATAAAAATTAATTAAATAATTTTTGTTTATTTTTTTAAATATGAAAAAATTAAAAAAAAAAATATAAAATCATAAAAAACAACTAAATACATTTATCATATTTTTTTGTCAAAATTATAATTTTATTTATAATTTAATTAAAAATTTAATTATTTTAATTAAAATTTAAAAATTAAAAAAAAACAAATTATTAATTAAAAATATTTTTTTTAAATCTACAACTTAAAATTTTATTTAAAAAAATAAATTTGACAATTTTTTTAAATATTTTTGACAAAATATCAAAAAATTGTTTTTATTTTTATAGAATTTTTAATTGTATTTTTTTTAAATAACTTTTTGAACTTTTTTTAAAAAAAAAATAAAACTTAAATTCAAATTTTAAATTTTTTACATTTTTTTTTAATTTTTTAAAAACCTAAAAGATCTTCAAATTTTAATTTTTAATTAATTAATTAAAATTGTATAAAAAAAAATAATAAATTTTAAAATTTTTTAAAATTAAAAATAAATTTAACTCAAATTGAAAAATCTAAATTTTCTATGATTGTTTTTTAAAAATTTCTCTTTTTAATTCATAAACTTAAATTTTAATTAAAAATAAATTTCTAAAAAAAAATATAAAAAATTTTGTTGCACTGTGCTCGCTTGCCTTTTAAACATATTCTTGCGCTTCTACTTTTCATGCATGCCTCAAATCTTTTTATGTTGAGTGAAATTTATACGAATTTTATGTTAAAATCGCCTCATCAATATCATTTCATGCCACCTAAGTAAGCCCTAAGACAAAGTTAAGAAGTCATCTGCTATAAAATTGTCTCTCTCTCTCGCCATTTACCATTCGAGACAATGTGTGTGCATACAAAGTGGCGACGAGGAGATTGAAATTTAATTTTTTTCCAAGCCTCTACTTCGTCTTCTTCTTGTGTCTTTTGTGGTGAGATGATGGCGAATTGCTCGTTCGATGTGTGTCTTGTGCGCTAAAAAAGCATAAAATTGTGTGGCATTCAAAGTAATTACCATTAAAGTTAATGAGAGAGAAAAAGAAAGAAAGCCGCTTGCAACTCTCGAGGAAAATTTAAACAAAAAAAAAATTTAATTCGTTAGCAACCTCAACTGTACTTGAACTTGCAAGAGATCCAGCAGCATCAGCAAATTTATCAGCAGCCGAAGACGCCGAAATTCACGCAATCTCAGTACATAATGAACCCGCCGCAGCTGTATTACGTGAACCAAGATGGGGACGATATCTTTGTGCCAAACAACTATAAGCAGCATTTGACGCTGTGGAACGAGCAGCACTTGGGCAATGGCAGTGCCGGCTTAACGCAACGCTATTCCATGTTCAATAATGCAACGACCTCCGCTGGCATCGTCAATGGATGCGACGAAATCCACGAATTGCCAGACCCGGACAACGACGATGCGGCCCACGACGAAACGCACGGCGAGAATGACATTGTTCTGATAAAGGTAATGAGCGGGCAATAAATCATGTAAATATTTCCTCTTTTTGACGCTAAGTAAGCTCCGTTAATGAGAATTAATTCTCTGTCGATGAGCGCGAGGTAAGACGACACAAAGTGCGCGCCAATGGGAAATCTCATCTTCATCTTTTTCACATCATTAACGTTGAAATATATCGCTTTCATGTTTCACTTTTTTTAAACTATCTATATCGACACAAGCAGCTACAGCTAGCTCATCACGCTTTGATTTAAATTATTATATAACTTTATTGTTCGTACACACAAGCGAAGTACTTCGAAGGGAAGGGACATCAAAGAAGGGACCGAAATTGATCAATTTTTCAAAAAGTTTGATAAAAATTTATGATTTATTGGCTTTATTTTTATCTTATTTTTCATAAATTAACTTAGAAAAAATTCAATTAAAATTTATTATTTTTTTTATGAATTAAAATTTTATTAAAAAAATATTTTTTTTTTAATTTTAAAACAAAATTTTATAAAATTAAAATAAAATTTTAGAATTAAATTAAAATTAAATCAAAAATTTTAATTAAAAATTTGCAAATGTCAATTCAAAAAATGACCGTTAAAAATTTGAAAATTATTTTTTGCTAATTCAACATATAAAAAAAAATTGAAACTTAACAAAATATTTTGAATTTTTTTTTGAATTTATCATATTCGCCAAAAAATTATTAAAATCTTTAAATAGCTAAAAATTTTAAAGTTTGAATTACAAAAAAAAATATTTTTAAAAAATAGTTTTTTGTTGAATTTTTGTTAGAAAAAAAATATTAGGTACCTATTTGGAAGAAAACAAAAAAAATTATAAGAAATAATCGTTCGTAATTTTTTGCAATTTAAAAATATTTGCTAAAAATTTGAGATTCGCTTATTTGCTAATTCAAAAAAAAAATGAAAAAAATTAAATTTTAAAATGAAATATTAAAAAAAAGTTAATTTTTTATAAATGTCTTTTGAAGTAAAAAAAATTACTAAATTAATATAAAAAAATTGAATTACAAAATAAAATTATTTTTAAATTTTTTTTAAAATTATTTCATCAAATTTTTATAAGAAATATATATATATATATAAATATATCAAAAAATAATAAAAAAAATTTTTAAGAAATTAATAAAAAAATTTAAGTTAAAATTATTTTTCAATTAAAATTTTTGTAAATTAATTTTTAAATATTTTGAATTTATTTTTAAGTTTATTTTTTTTTCTTCGTTAAAAATTTGAGATTCGCTTATTTGCCAATTCAAAAAAATATTTTATTTTTTTTAATTTAATTTTTTAACAATTATTATTTAATAATTATTTAATAATTATTTAACAATTATTTTTAAAATTATTTCAGAAAATTTTTAAGTTAAAATAAATTTAAAAAACAAATTTTTAATTAAATTTTTAATAAATTAATTCGTAAATTTTAAAAATTAAAATTCTCTTGTTAAAAATTTGAAATTCGCTTTTTTGCTAATTCAAAAAAAAATTACTTAAATGTTATTTTTTTTACAAATATTTTTATGAAAATTCAAATTTGATCAATTTTCGTCTCTTCTTTTGATGTTTCTCCTTCAAAAGTACTTCATAAAAACTCAGCAAGAGCCCTGATGGCTTTAAAAAACTGAAAATAAATTTACGTTACTTGCTTTTCCCATTTTATCTTTTTGAGTTTATCAACAAAATTAGTTTATTTACTGTTCGTAGATGATGCACCTACCTCTATAAATATAAATATATATAAATATTAAGTGTTACCTCCATCCATTCACCTACACACACAAAAATTTATAATTATAAAAATCCTGACCTTTTTTTGATGGCATTCTCGTACTTTTTTGTGTATAGATAGCAAGCAAATAGTTTCCAGTTCGACGTCGTCGATTACCTGAATAATAATTTAAATTACAAAATTTCACCTTTTTTCATGATTTGAAATTGGGAAAGTTTTTGTTTGTCCCTTTTTTAGATAAAATTTCACGTTTTTCTCGTAAATTAATGAGTTTTTTTGTGTTTTTTAGTTGAGACAGCCGCCGGGAAAGCAATTGGATACTATTGAAGATGCGCAGGAGGCGCAACGGGCAAGTAGCCATTTTACGTTTAATCGACACACGATGCAAGATGCAGCTTATTACTCGCATCCCGGTATGCAACAATCGATGATGAATGTGCTTCCAATGCAATATAGCGGGTTATTAAATCAAAATAATGTAAGTTTTTTTTTAAAAATATTTTTCTTAATTTTTTATAATTTTTTAAAAACTTTTTAATTTTTATTATTAATTTTTAATTTTTTTTTATTTTTTTAAATTTTTATTTTTTTTAATTTAAAAAAAAATCAATTTTAATTTTTGTTTCAATATTATTTTTTTAATTTTTTTATTTTTCAAATTAAAAAACTTTTTTTTTTAATTTTTTAAAAATATTTTCACGATTTTTTTTATTTAATTTTTTCTTATTTTTAAAATATTTTTTAAATAAATTTTTTATATTTTTTATAGATCCTTTATTTTATTTTTAATTTAATTGTTTTTTTTTAATTTTTAAAATATTTTTAAATTTTTTTTTAATTTAAAAAAAAAAATCATTTTAATTTTTTCACGATTTTTTTTTATTTTTAGACATGGCGTCGTTCTTATGATGACGGAGACATCACGCCCACAAATGAGAATTTCATTTGCACGGAAGGTGGTGGCACGTTGCCTCGTCACAATCGCAGCGGAATAAATCGGAGCCGTCCAGTAGCGAAAGTCGTTGCGACAAATGTGATGCAGCAGCAGCAGCAACAAGCTCTTTTGGCGCAGCAGCAACAACAACAACCCCCAATTATGATGCAAGATTTGGCATTCAAGCAAATCCCGGTTGCCACAAAATGTTTTACGAATCATTGCAACCCCGCTGCCGCTGCTGCTCCGGGAAGTTTAGTCGGTAGTCCAATGATGGGTAAAAAGCATCCGCCCGAACCGCCGAGACGACAGTTTTCGAGTCCCGCACAAATTGAACAATTTTCCGGGCACTTTGAGCAACTCTCGTTGACGTCGCAGCAACAAGCTCAATCGCATTACGCAATCCCCACGTATCAGCCATACCACTTTAGTGCGCACTTGCCGCACAATTATCAGCACTATCCGCAACACAATCAACCGGTTTACGCGAATTTCATGAGTGGACAGCAGCATCAGACGACTGTCGAGGTGCATGCGGAGAAAATTAATGATTCAAAGGTGAGATTTTTTTAAAAATTTATTTTTAATGATTTTTTGATTAAAAAAAAAATAAAAAGTAAATTGGTTTTTAAAATTTTAAAAAATTATCCAAAAATATTTTATTTAATTATATTAATATTTAATTATATATTTTTTAAAATTTTTTCCATTCCAAAAATTCATTAAATAAAATTCTTTGCAGTTAATTTTAATTAATTTTATAAAAAAAAAATATATTCTTAAAAATTTTAAAACCTTATTGAAATTTTATTAAAATTCAAATATTAATTAAATTTTTAAATATTTATTTAATTTTTTTATCAATTTTATAAAATTCATTAAATTTAAAAAAATACATAAGTAAATATTTTTTTTAAAAAATCGAGATAATAGAAAAATCCTAATAGAGAAAATAATTTAAAAAAAATGTAAGGAAAATTTAAAGAGTAATTTAATAATAATTTTTTTCAAAGTAAAAAATATAAATTTTTTGATTAAAATTAAAATAATAATTAAAAAAATTGAATAGTTAAAAAAAAATTATATTAAAATAATTAAATTTATTAAATATTTTTAAGCAACAAAAAAAGTTATTAATTTTTATTTATTTATTTTTTTTTATTTAAATTAATATTTAAATGCATTTTTTTTTTATTTTAAGAAAAAAATTTAGAATTTATTGAAAATTTTTAAACATAATTTAAAATAGATTTTTTCTTTTAATTTTACATAAATACATTTTCTTTTTTAATAAAAAAACAAATTTTAAATTTTTATTTTATTTTAATAAATTAATTAATTTAATCTTAATAAAAATAAATTAATTATTTTTAATAAAAATAAAATAAAATTTAATGAAAATAATAAAAAAAAAAATAAAAATTTAATAAACATAAATATTTTTATAAAAAAAAAATATCATAAAATTTTTAAAACTACCAAATCCAAAAAAATATTTTAATAATTTTTTTTTTTCATTTATTTTACAGTCCAACTCGAGCATAGACTCCATCGATGCCATCCCCTTTGCCAACGACAATGCCGGCACAATTAAGAATCGCGCGATTGTCAATCGTCACGAAACCTCGTTGACATCCCTCTCCTCCTCGAGTTCCAGTTCGTCGTGTTCGGGTGCCAGTTCAAAGTCAACTTCGTCATCTGCCTCCGTAACGACAACAATTGCCGGAAACACATCCAAACTGAATGCCCTCAAGTCGTCACAGTCCCCAACCTCGACTTCGATGTCAACGGGAATCACGAACGATGCCGCCGCCGCTGCCGAACTTGTCGACACGAATGTCCTGAATGACATCGGAAACATGCTCGCCAACTTGACTGACGAACTGGATGCCATGCTGGAAGAGGAGAAACGAGCAGGCATTAACGATAGCGAGTAAATTTCATTGTCCAGTAGTAATTATTGATGATAGAATCCAGTGATAAATTAACAGAAAAAATTAATATTTAATCCCAAATAATTTTTTGAACGTACTTTCCTCAAAGATTTAAGCTGTCAGAGCACGCTTAAGACGTTGTTTAACATAAATACATAATGTATACTGGAAAATTTAGCAAACAAATTATTATAAACTATCATTAGAATTAAAAATATTATGAATTTAAAATAGATAAATGAATGAAACTTAAAAAAAATAAAAATAAGAAGGAGAAAAATAACTTTTGTACTGTCAACGTAGCAATTATGTGACTAGAATAGCAATTTAGGGGGCATTCTTGCAGGTATTAAACATAAAAATTGCGTAAAACTGTTAGATAAAATAAAAAATGTTTATTATTCATGTATCTCAAAATAATAAACAATGCACTGATTAAAAAAATCAAATCAATATTTAATAATAATAAATATTGTTGTAATAATTTGTTTAAATTTGTCATTCAAGAAAGATTAGTTAAACATTAGTATTTGTTAAAATTAAAAAAAAATAATTAAAATATACTTAAAAAGCCTACAGGCTCATTTACGATAAAAAAAATGTATATACTACTTATTATTACTATTATTAATAATAAACATTTATTTAAACTTAAGTCAAAAGATATATCAAAAAAAAATAATATAAATATTATTAATAACTTCACTTAAAATATATACAAAAAAAATAAAATTAGGTAAAAATAAATAAACAAAATATACACATTTCAATGGTTATTAATAACAAAATAATATTATAAAAATATAATAATTAATTATTATTATAATGATGATAAATAAACATTAACATTAGAATTAAAATAAATAATAATAATTAAATATAAAATTATTGTAAAAAAAAATACAATTCATGTAGAAATAAAGTGATTGATAAAATTGTTTCAAAAGAAAAAAAATTATTATTTTTAATATTGATCCAAAAATTTTCTCACCCTAACTTTTCAGCTCTTCTTCGTTGGTTTCTCAAAAAAAAAATGTATATTATAAATTGTATACATAGAATTTTGAATGTTATAGTCAACATATATGATATATCTAACCTTTCCTTACCTATAATCAATATATTATTCGAAATTTCAATATTTTTTCAATAAAACAGAAAACAAGAATTCTAATCGATAAGCGAGCCAAACACAGCTTTAGAACACAATCCACAATAGAAATAGACAAATAGGACATAATGATGACTGAGAACAATAAACAAAACATAATATTTATAACAAAATAATATCTGCATTTAAGTTTTACTTACATTACTTTGACTGAAAATGTATACGTGTTTCTTTGTTTTGAGTTTAAAAAAAAATATTAAAAAAAATATTTAGACGGATCAAGTACAAGATGAGAAAAAATAATAATAATTATTATTATTATTAATTATTATATTAATGTGTATTTCCAATTTATAATAAAAAATAAAAAACTGCCCTTTGAAACATTGAAAAAAATTGTTTTATTTCAAATTTAAAAGGTAACATAATTTTTTTAAATTGATATTTATTAATATTATTAATTTAAATTATTATTTATTTTAATTATTATAATTTAATTATTATTAACATTTATATTTATTATTTAAATAATTAAAATTAAATTTTTAATATTTAGTAAAAAATTCAAAAACAAATAATTATTAAATAATATATATTTCAATATATATATTTTTTAATAATCAAATAATTTTTAATTACTTACAATTTAATTTTTTAATAGGTAAATAAGCCTTCATAAAATAATAAAAATAAAAAAAAATAATATTTAAAAAAAAATTGGAAAATAAATAAAATATAACTTACCATTATTTTTTTTATTAGTTAAAATTAAAGCCTTTATCAAAATCCAAAATATTTTTTTTAAATTTTTTTAATCATTTATCATTTCTTTATATTTAATTATTATTATATTGATATATAAAACTTTAATAATAAAAAAATAAATTTATATAGGGGAAGACGGGGCACATTCATAACTGGGGTACATTCATAAATTGATTTTTCGCCTATTTACAAAGGCTGAATCAAAAAAAGTTGTTCTACGAAAGTTGCATTTTTTCATGCTCTTTAAATGCACAAAAGAAATTTTTTTGATATCTCTTGTCATTTCGGAGAAAAATGTTAAAATTTGGTTTTTGGGGTCGTTGATCTAATTTTTGTGACTTACGAAAGTATGTAAAACTCCAAGATGAAGCACGAATAATTTCAAAATGTTATTTTAGATAGTTAGTAGCAAGTGTCTTTCACAAATTCACAAAAAAAAAATTTGAAAAATATTCAAGCATCTTGACATACACAGAGCGTCATTTCAAAATCTTGCTTTGGGGTACATTCATAACGTACATGGCACAGTATAGCGATTGTATGAACCGAAAAAAATTTTGATAGGTTTTTGTTAGTTTTTTCGAAAAATACTACTTACAATCAAAGAATTTGACCAAAAATTGACTTAGATGTCAAAAAGGGCTTAAAAACAGGCTAAAACGCTATTTTTCTCACATACCCTCATAATAGACAATAATTTGAAGTCTAATGTCAATATATCTAGATATCTGAAAGGATATCTGGAAAATATATATCACGAAAAAGTCTGCTGAGGATCGTAGACCATAAACACATTTCAAAAAAATTACTTCCTTCAAGTAAAACCATAGTTTATGAATGTACCCCATGCCATTTATGAATCTACCCCAGGGTCGGGGCACATTCATAAAAATGACTTCTTTTACTCAAACGATCATAACTTCCTTACTGATGGTCATAATCGATCAAATCTTGTGTCAAAATAAAGTAAACTAATGTAGCTAACACATCCATAAAGAAAATCCCGAAAATTATTAATTTTACTACATGCCCGGCGCGTTCTGCAAAAGTGTTATGAATGTGCCCCGTCTTCCCCTAAACTTACCTTTAAAACTTTTAAACTTACTTTTAACTAAATAAAAATTGAGCCTTCATTCAAAAAATTCCAAAATAAAAGAAAATTATTTTTTTTTTATTTTTATTAATCATTTATCATTTAATATTTGGGTGATTATAATTATATTAATAATAATTAATATATAATAGTTTAATAATAATAATAATATTGTAGGCAAAAAATTATCATATTTATTTTTTTTTAATATTAATTAATAATTAATTTAATTTACTCATTATCATTATTTATTATTTTTTTTTTTTGTTGTTGTTTTCTAAATCGACTACAGAGTTCAATAAAAATCATTTTTTTAAAGCTCACACAAAACACCTTCAAATTGTATTTATTTTTTTAGCGTATATTATTTTTTTTTCATCCCATAATTGTTACCTTTTCAATATATATATTTTTTATATATATATTAATTATTTTATTATTATTACAAATACGTTTACAACTAAGACACAATCTTTTTACTTTATTAATTTTCTTTTTCTTTGTATTGTGTTTGCTTTTAATTTCTTTCTTTTTTGTTATTGTAATGATTTTTTTTTCGAAAAATACATACAACAAAATTTTTTTCTATCATTAATTTTTTTTTATAGAATGTTTTTTTTCATGATTTCTTATGTTAATAATAAAATATGCATTTTTGTTGGTTTTTTGTTTAAAATGATTGGAATACGAGAAGGACACATTTATTTTTCATTTTCATTATTTTTCAAATTCAATACAAAGTGGGAGATTTTTTTCTCAATTATAATTAATTATACAGTAACTCTATTTTTTTTTCATTGTTTTGCTAGGATATGCATAATATTTATGATGTTTTATGTCCTGTTTTATTAACTTAAGTCTATTATATATGTTATGATGTGCACAAGAATTTTTTTTAAATAATTTTTTTTTGGTCTTTATGACTGAGAAACTGATGAAACGGCGGAATTTTAGCACACACGTGGTTGGTGTGTTGTGGGGTTTATTTTTTTCTGTTTCTTAATTTGACTTAATTTAAACACTAAAATTCTACTGGTTATTTCCACATCGATTATATATGTATAGAATAAGTTTACTGTATGTTGTCGTTAAAGTAGATATATATATCATATATGTTATTATTATTATTTTATTTATTATCATCTAAATAAGGGTATCATTTCAATTTCTTTTTAGCTCACATTATATGTCTGTTTTGTTACCTTAAAGTTACCTTCATTAAAAATTTTTAAATATGTTTTGTCGTGACATGTTATGTTTTGAATGAATATAAATAATTATTATTATATTATTATTATATAACATAATATATAACATAAAATGGGAGTGTATAATGTTAAACATCCATAAGAAAAAAAAATTAAAAAAATTCTTACTACTTATTTACCACATAAAACGGCGAGCTTTGTATTTTTCTACTTTTTTTTTTAATTTTTTTTATATTTTTTTTTCAATATCAATATTTTAATATTAAAAAATAAATTGCAAGAGCTTTAATGGCACATTTGAGTGAGCTTGATGCAAAGCACAAACGTTTACATTGTTTTAGTAGTATTTTTTCACATTCTTTTAAAGTGATAATAAAAATATATAATGATAAAAAAGTACATTTTGTTTTGATTTAATTCATTTTTTTTTTGTCACTACACATTATTATTATTAAATATACTTAAAAAGTAACAAATCTATAGTTTTGGTAACCATGATGAATATGAATGTTGATAAAAATCATTAAATATATATAATGGAGCTTGCATGGAAGGATGATAGTCCTTATTTAATTTTTTTTAGACACTCAATATTTTGGAGAGCTTTAAAGAATATAATAAATGTGTGAATGATTCTCAACCTACATCATATATGTTCGTTTATTAATTAATTTTTAAAAATTTGTAAGAAGGAATATAATGATGACAAATTTAAACGAGTATTTTTTTTTATTAAAAAAATATTTTTTTTGTTGTTGTTGTATAAGATCGTTTTTTTGTATCTTTTTAAAGCTGTTCGAATCATATGTCACCATTTTTATATTTTTACATTTTTTTTCTTACGAGTAATATTTTAATTGATTAAGTGATAAAAAATTGGCATTTTTTCTGTTACATATATTTTATAAATTTAAACATTTATTATTATAAATATATGTTGTTATAAAAAAAAATGATATGCTATATAAGACAAGAAATGTGAATTTTTTTCATTTACTAGATTAAATTAAAAATTAATTTTTTTTTTTGCACATACAAATTTTCACTTTCGGGCGTTTTTTTGGCAAAAATAGCTTGATGTTAAAATTAAGGCAATTTTAAAAATAAAAAAAAAATAATTTTTGCACTTTTTTTCTTGGGAGATCTTTTTTTGGTGTACAGGCTCGAACATAATTATAGCTTATAAAAAAAATAAAAATTTGGCTCGAATTAAGGAAATGTTGGCAATTTTTTTGTATCATAAAAGTTATCATGTATTTTTCGGTAAAGGCATGAATTATAATTATATTCGAAGTATGAGTTTTTTTTATTATTATAATTAATAATGATAATTTTTTGATCATAATAATTAATTAAAAGCACTGGAAGTCATCATCATCATTTTTTTCAATAATTATTAATAATTATGTTGGTCCATGATATAGAATTCTTTGAGAAATTTTGAGCTCATTGTAATTTTTTTGTAAGCAGGTACGTAAAAATCTAATTTTTCGGGAAGCAAGTATGTAGTAAAATACTGATTTTATTAAAGTTGATAAAATAGGAGCCTGTATCATGTCCATATTTTTTTATAAATTGATATTTAATTAAATAATTGAGCGTTTTTTCGTCACATAATATTTTTTTTAATAAAAAGTCTTTTTTAATAATTTTTTTTAATTTAATCATCATGAGACCATAACAAGTTAAAATATTATTATTAATAATAATAAATATTATTAATAAAATTAAAAAATAAATATTATTATTATTAATATTAATTAATAATTAAATTGAATATTAATTAATTAAATTAATATTTAACTAATTTAATATTTAATTTAATTTAATTAATTAATTATAATTAATATTAATTAATATATTATTATTAAATATTAATAATTATAATATTAATTATAATTAATTATAATTATAATATTATTAATATTAATTAATAATTAATAATAATAATATTTTTAGAAAATTAAAAAAAAAATTATTGCCCATTTTTTTTTTTTTTGCATATTCAACTGTGCCACACAATATTAATAATTAATATATGATTTTTTAAGCTACTGATTTTTTTTTTAATTTTTTTGTTGTTTAATAAACAAGAGAAATATATATATAAACTATTTTACACTAATAGTTACACAGTACATACATATACTAAAAGGACACAGTTTTAATTCAAGCAATCATTTTATTGTTTCTTTTTATTTTTTTATTTCTCTTGAATGACCGACAACTTTAATTTTATTTAATTATTTTTTATAATATTTTTTTGTTTATTTTTTTTGAAAGACATCTGAGAATGGCAAAGATTATGTCTTCATCATATATTATTGGGTTTTTGGTTTTTTTTTTCTTCTATGTTTGTCTAAAAAGTTATTTCTACATTTTTTTTTTGTTCAAAATACAATTATTATTATTTTTTGAGTTATAGGTACGTTTATATCCTTTCAATATTTTTTTATTATTGTTTTTTGCTTATTTTTATTCTGTGTGAACATTTTCAAAAAAAAAAAAAAAAAATTTTACTCATTTTTTTTAGATTTTTTTTCATGAAACTCTTATACAGATATTATATATTTTAACTCGGTGAGGAATTTTTTATTAATTTTTTTTTATGTGTCATCATTTCTTAAAAATATTATATTTAAGATTTCGTTTATTTTAATTTTTTTTTTAATTTTTAATATTAGCATCTACAGTTGGTAGTTGTAACAATAAAATATATATGTTGTTTTTTTTTTATCAGATTTCATTTTTTTTTTTCAAGGAAACACTGATCATAAAAATTCTTTATCTAAATTCACTTGGTTATTATTAATTATTAAATGTATTTTTTTTTAATATTGGAATCAAAGATTTATTCCCAAGTCTTTGTCTTTTCAATTTTTTCACTTGATTTATTTATTTTTTTTTTTTTTGATTTTATCAAATTAAATATATTTATTATTAAATATGTGAGTATGCTATTTTTTTGTTCAAAAATTCATAAATTCAATTTTATTTTTTTTTTCATATATATTATATATTGTAACAACTGGTCCTGTATTTTGGACAATTCTACATGTTTAATATATATATATTTTTTTTATTTGCCACATTTTTGCTATTGAATAATATTTTGTATCACGTATCTCCATGAATTTATTACTTTTCAAGTCAGTGTCAGAATGAGTGTAAATGTGTTGTGTTTAAATATTTTTTTTTGTTTATGATTGAAATGATTGTGAATTAGATCAGTAGGCAATTATATTGTGCTGTTGTTCAAATATATAGTTGTTACTTTGTGTCACTGTTAAATATACAATTTTTTTTATAGTATAATTTGATTTTTTTTTCTGTTCGAGGGAAGAAATAGCAAACCGATTGGTTGCGGTCATGGAATGAATCTACGCCAAAATAAGTGTATTTTTTTTAGATTTTTCAGTATATTTTTCTGAGGTATGCTCTTTATTTTGTTTTAAAAGTTTAGTACACAAAAATCTAATCCCCTGAAAATATTTATTTTTTAGTACGTATTTTGCTATTTTTTGTTGTTGTTGTAATTTTTTTATAATAAAAAAAAAAAAAAAAAAAAAAAAATTAAAAAGCTGAAAATTGATTTTAGAGTGAAATTGTGATGATTTAAATTAAAATTTAAAAAAAAATTAAAAAAATTTTTTTTTTATATAATATGAAAAGCATTCACAGCCGTTTTGATTTAAAAATAATTAAAATTAAATGATTATTTTTTTTTATTTTTTCAAGAATTTTTTTTCTAAACAAATTTTTAATTTTTTTTTGTTACATATAGATAAATATTTTAAACATTGATCTAAAGAGCATAAGAGTATAAAGAGAAAAGTTAGCTTATAATTATTGTTAATGTATAAGAAGAACACATTTACCTCGCATCTAGTTTTTTTTGTTTGTCACAGGATTTTTCCTTGTATCATATTTTTTTTATTGTTTATGTTTATTAATATTTTTTTATTATTAATATTATTAAATTAATAATGTATGTATTATTAATAATTATATGAATAAATACACTTAAAAAACTATTTTATTATTTTTTTGTCTTATATTAATGAATATTTATTTTTTTTTTAATTATTACCCATTAATCGTATTTTTTATTATTATTAATTTTATTTTATTAATATTTTTAATATTATTAAAAATTAGATTATTTGTTGTTATTTTTTTTAATTATATGTTTGTATGTATATATATAAATGTATTAAAAAGAAGAGCAATTCAATCATATATAATAGTATATTTTATAATATATATATTGGATGTAAAATCACTCATTGTTACATATTGTTGTTCCATTTCTTTGTTAAATATATATGTTTGAATAAAAGATTGAACTAGAATTTATTATCAATATTTTTATTATTTTTCTTTTGTTTTAACACAAATGGAAATGCAATTGTCTCTGATGATGTGAATTATTATTTTTTATTTTTTTTATTAATTTTATAAATAACACAGTCATATAATAAGTGCAATAAGCGCCTTAAACATTCTAATTATTTTTTTTTTAATTATTTATTTTTTTTTATAATCCAAAAATGTCGGATTATGGTGGGGAAAGGACAATTATTACAATGTCAATGCAAATGGCACTTTTTATGCAGCACAAGAATTGAAGAATCAACTGAGAATTTGTGGTATTTTTTTCTTTCCTCTCCATAATATGAATGATCCTTATAGCCTCTTACATTATATTTTTTTTTCTACGTTTTTTTTTTTATTTTATTTTAATTATTTTATTAAACAGACTCACACTAAGGCTACTGTATTTAGTAATAAATAGTATAGTAGTATTTAGTGTGTCCCTAAACATTTTTCTGTTTATTTTAATTTTTTTTTCTTTACATATATGTTGGTTGATACGTAAAATATATATATCGAGATATTTTTTTGCAAATTGCTAAGAATTGTTTGTTTAATATAATTACCTTAATGCTTATTAATCATTTGAATTTTTTTTATGCTTACAAAGTAAAAACTCTTGTTGTTGTTTTTATTGATTTATTTTTAATAAACGTTAAATCTAACTTTTTTTTATTTAAATTATATGTTTTATTATGTTTAAAATTAATTATATTTTAGCACAATCTTTGATTTCGTTTAAGTCTAAAATGGAATACTTTTTACTCTGTGTGTTTCTCATTTTTTAATTATTTTTTTTTCATCGTCATACAAAACACAAAAATAATGTTTTTTATTTAATATTGAATAATTATTAATAATTATTTTAAATAATAATTTTTTAAATTATTTTAATTATTTAAAAATTATTTTTTTAATTAAATTATAATAATAATTTTAATTAATTTAAAATAATAAAAAAATAATTAATTAATAATTATTTAAAATAATTTTTTAAAAATTATTTTATATTTAAAAATATTTAATATTTAGTTATTAAAAAATATAAATATTTTTAAAAAAAAAATAATTTTAAAATATTATTAATAATTATTTAAAATAATATTTTTTAAAAATTATTTTAATTATTTAAAAATTATATAATATTTAATTATATTAAAAATATTAAATATTTTTAAATTAAAAAAAAATTTTAAAAATTATTATTTTTATATTTTTTAAAAAAAATTATTTATAATTTAATTACATTGAAAAAAAATAAATAATTTTTAATAAAAAAAATAAATTAAAAAATTATTATTTATAATTATTAATTATTATTTAAATTAATTACTAAATAAAAAAAATAATTAGTAACAAAATGAAACAGGAGAACATTTAATTAATTTTTAATTTTTTAGGAACAATCATATTTATTTTTTTTACTTCATATTATATTTAATTTTTTTCATATAATAATGAAGTATGTAAAAATGAGGATTTTTTTTTGCCTGTATTTTGCTTCAAAATTGGACTGACTGAGTTTCTGCGCACACACATTAAAGCTTAAAATTTCAAGTTAATTCAAGTGTGCTTCGATATTTTTTTTATTTTGCATTGAATAAGTAACACACGAACCCCTGAAGCCCAATAAATAGACAAAAAATTTATTTTTTTTTATTGCATTGATCCTGAGCTATTTTGTGTTTTTTTTAAGACGTTGTTTTTTTTAACTTAAATTTTTTTTGTTCTCCATAAAAAAAATGATGGGCAGTTTAAAAAAAAATGAGATTATTTAAAAAAAAAGCGTAGGATGGATAAAAAGCGCTTCCCGATAAAAAAAATAAAACAAAAAAAAAATAAATATTACATTTTTCATCACGTTTCATGTGAACTCTTCATTTATTATTAATATTTTTTAAAGCAACATAATTTTGGAAATAATTATTTTTATTAATTTATAATTAATTAATGATATTCTCTATAATATAGTAAATATTATAATAATATTTTTTTTTAATATAACTTTAAAAACTAAAATTTATTCCACATTTTTCTTCTTTAAATGGTACAACACTTGACTTGTTTGCAATGTATGTTTCATCATAATTGTATTATTTATTTTATAATAATAATATTAATTAATAATAATAATAATGTTTAATAAAAAAAAGCTCAATAAATTACTCGTACATACTTTTTTAATCTTTATGCAAGGACTTCAATTTGGGATTTGATATTCATGTGTATTGGCAATATATAATGTTTAAAACAATATAAGTTAATTATTATTATTTTCATATACTGTTAACA
Source organism: Culicoides brevitarsis (assembly GCF_036172545.1). Classification (NCBI taxonomy): domain Eukaryota; kingdom Metazoa; phylum Arthropoda; class Insecta; order Diptera; family Ceratopogonidae; genus Culicoides; species Culicoides brevitarsis. The sequence goes on along the minus strand of NC_087087.1, from coordinate 29,437,620 downwards.
TTTTTACTTTTAAATAATAATAATATTAATTATAATAATGATATTTAAAAAAAAACGTAATTTTGACTTGGCTTCATGATCAGACATTTTATGGTATTTTTTTTAATACGTAAGTATAACACGTGTGTGCGCGCGAAGCTTTGCGTTCGCGGCAAAGGTAATGATTTCATTTTTGGGGAACATGTTCAAGTTGTTCAGTTGTTTTTTTTTATTAATTCATAATCATTAGTCTTTTTTTAGTATTTTGTGATTTTAAAAATTTTTTTTAAAGACATAGTAATCATAATACGTAAGAATTATACATATATATAATAATAATAAAAGGTACGTTCAATTGAGTCTTATTGGTCTAGTTCTTCATTTTTTCTCTTTAAATAGTTTTTTTAGTATTGTGTTGTATTGTATTCTTTATTTAGTAATAATATTAGTAATGTTGGCGTTATAGTAGTTTATATATCATGAAAATTATAATAAAATCGGATTGGAAGTAAACAATTTATATCATAATAATTAATATATATGTATATATAATATTATTAAAAAATAAAATAAATTTTTTAAAACAAAAAAAAGTAAGATAACAACACAGTCTCTATATTATAAGGGCATTTTCATTTAAATTTATTTTTTTTGCATGATATGGGAAAGGCGGGAAGATAAATTGTGCGTAAAACGTCCATGCGACGTTTTAAAAAAAAGTATTTTTTGGTGTATATATCATATATATATGTTATAAAATAATAATAATAATAATAATTAAGTTGTATGAGAATAAAAAAATAAAATTTTTAAGCTGTTTCTAAATCTAGATCGTCTTCTTAATTTTTTTCCAGTAAACTTAAAAATACATGTTTGTGAAATAAAATGTTTGATTATTTTTTTTATCATTATTAAAAATTAAATACAGATCGTCTTGCATATTCTCCGTTATTCTTCATCTTCTGCTTATCATATATATAATTTTTTTATCTCCATTTAAAATAATAGGATAGTTAACTTAACAACAAATAAGTTAAAACAAATATGTACGTGTTCCGTAATCACTGTGTGTTTTTTTTAAAAGCATCGATCGAAAGGGTCACACACATCGGTAACCCGTCATATTCGAATTTAAAGCTAAAAAAAAATTTTTTTTTTTTCAAAAATTAATTATTAATAATAATAATAATAATCAGAATCGTAATTTAACAAATTTTTTATTTATTTTATCATATCAGGTAAAAAGAGAGGTATTATTATAATTAAACAATATATTTTAATTTATTATTAATAATAATAAAGAGGCAACCAAAAATGAGTTTTTTTTTATTTTGTCTAAAATATACTTTGTATTGCATTATTTTTTGTTCTTGTTAGTTTGGCGTTTTTTCCATCCAAAAAAAAAATTAAATTAAAAAAAAACAAAACAATCACCAATGATGAATCGATTTGTTGCGACCCGCATCCAAATTACAAGTTAATTTTTTGTTACTTTTTTTTTGTTGATTCATTTTAAATATATTTTTCTTAAAACCTTCACTATAATCATAGTTTTTTTTTATTACGATAATACATTTAGATTTTTTTTTCTGAGGATGAGAAGTTTAGATTTAAGGAGGGGAGATAAAAGTTTTCACATTCAAAGTTTTATAATCGCAAAACTTACAGCCTATTTTCATGTATGTCTTATACTTTATGTGTTTTTTTTTCTTATTTCTTAATTTTTTTCGAAAAAATTATTATTTATTTTTTTTTATAAAAACAAAAAAAATATCTTTTTTTTTATAATTAATTAATATATCATATATTATTATCATATATATATAATAAAACATGTGCTACTAACTACATGAAAAAAGTTTTCCTGTCTCCATTTAATTTTTTTTTTAATTTTTAACTAACAATTAAAATGTGGCTTGTTTACAATTTGACTATCAATCTCTTTTTTTTTCAAGTTTGACTTAAATTTATATCATATATCTTAACATACACGAAAAAAATGGTAAATTACCAAAAGTGTTTGTTAAAAAAAAATCAATAAGGGCATATATGATGAGAGAAAACTTAATATTTAATAAATATGCAGCAACTGATGTAACGTAAGCGCTTATAACGAACATTTCCATTGTTTTTTTTATGATTATGATTTTCCTTACAACTAATTTCTTCCATTTTTTATTAAATATATAATATATATGATGATTTTTTTTCACTAAATATAGTAATATTATTAATAATTTATATGTAATATTTGTTATGTTGTTTCCTTGTTTTCTTTATTTATCCATTTTTTTAGACTAATGTTAATATTATTGGTATTTTTATTTTTTTGTATATAGATATTCAATTATAATATGCATTTTGTTTTCATTATTTTTTTAGTATTACGCTTAAAACTATATATAATTTTCACTTGTTTGTTTCTTATACAAATATATATCATATTGTATATATATTTATATAATATATTGTTATTTATTACTAATAATAATATAAGTAAAGTTATGTGTACGCATTTTTTGCACCATATTTCATTAAAATGTAATTCTTAAAATTTATCGTATTATTTTGCCTTACAAAACTAATAAATATTATAATATTTTGTTTTTTTTTTTATAAATTTCAATCGTCAAATATGATGTTCATTTCTTTCTTTTCAAGTAAAACTAGAAACATTAAACAAAAAAAAATATCATTTTCAAAAAAAAAATATTAAATTCTAAAATTACACGTGTCAATCGCAATATTTCGAAGAAAAAAATTGTCTTTCACATCTTAAATGTTACTCTATAAAATATTCAGACTGATATTGAGAAATTTAATTCAATTCAGTGCCAAGCAAGTTTTCTGGTAAGAATGTGCTCAAGTTGGATGGAGTTCCTCGTTCGCCCGGAACACCGTCGATCGGTGTCCACAAGTTGCCTGATGAACTGCCTGCGGGCCAGCTGGATGCCCATGCATCAGATCCTCCTTAAAAATTAAAAAAAAAAATTAAAAATTAAATTTTTATTTTTTCTAAAAAAAATTTCTTACCCGTTGGTCGGGGACCTGCTTGACTTTGGGGTCTCCAAGATGATTGCGAGAGACCTGCAGATCCGGACGACGCGGAATTTCCATTGCCGCCTTGTCCGCCGGGATTTCCGCCATTGCCGCCGCTCGATGGGGCACCCAAGTGCTGCAAAATGCTCTGAACTTCGCTTTCGCTTGGCGATTCGGCGCAAATTGTCGTGTTGCCGAGCACGCAATTGTTGAGAGCGGTTTGTGCTTTTTGGGCTTCCTCGCGTGAACTGTATTTGCACAGGGCAATTCCGTGCGGCAAGTACAAGTGGAAATTTTGCAAGGGACCGTGTTGCATGCAGAGAGTACGGAGTGTCGAGCCATCAATCTAAATTTGAAAAAAAATATTTTTATTAATTTTTATAAATTTTTTTTAAAGATTTTAATTAATTTTGAAATTATTTTTTTTAAATTTTAATTAATTTTTTTAATTAATTTCTAAATTAATTTTTATTTTTTTTATTATTAAGAATTTTAATTAATTTTAGTTTAATTTTGAAATTATTTTATTTTGTAATTTTAATTAATTTTTAAATAATTTTTTTTTTTATTTTTAATAAATTTTTATAAATTTTAATTTAAAAAAAAATTAATTAATTATTTTTAAAGATTTGAATTAATTTTTTTAATTAATTTTGATTTTTTTTTAATTTTTAAAAATTTTAATTAATTTTTATTTTTTTTTATTTAACTTTTATTTTAAAAAAAAATGCTTACTTGTGCTGTAAGGTTCTTCAAGAGCAACCATGAAGAGAACCATCCGCTTCCGCCGCTCGAAGCTTGCCAATTGCCGGAGCCTGATGTTCCGCTGTTGCGATTTCCGCCGAGAGCTCCGAGTCCCATCCAGTTGTTCGATGCGGCGCCATTTCCGTTACCGCCAGCGGATTTTGTGGATCCTAAGCCTGGAGGAGGTCCGCGAGGTGCCTTGTTGTTTGACCACAAATCAGCGGCAGATGATGGCATCGACTTTGGAATTGGAGGAGTTGTGTCAGACCAGGTGCTGTTTGAAGTTGCTTTTGCACTGCAAAAAAAAAAATAAAAATTTTATTTAAAAAATTTGATAAATTTAATTTAAATTGTTTTAATTTTTTTAATTTTAAAAAAATTAATTAATTTAATTTAATTTTTTAAAAAATATAAATAAATAAAAATTATTTTTTTGGAAAATGATAAAAATTTTCAATGAATGAAATTTAAAAAAAAAATAATGAAATTTTTATTTTAATTTTTTTTTTAAATCAAATTTTAAAAATAAATTTTTGTATTAAAAAATTTCGATATTTTTTGTTTATTTTTATATATATATTTTTTTTTATTTTAAAAATTAAATTAAAAAAAAAATACCTTGAGAAACTTTGTTGTCCCGATGGAGTAAAGCTCCATGTTGAATTCGAAAGACTTATGGGTTGAATGTCAGGCGATGTCTTGCTCGCTCCGGAAAACAAGTCAGATTCCTTTGCTGCAATCGACAATGGACTGCGAGCAACACTGCCGGGCGTGATGCTTGGATCGTCTTCAATCGATTTTTGTTGAGTTCCCTACAAAAAATCACTCGTTAGAAAAAAATCTTAAAAAATTCTAAAAAAAAACTCACCTTCCACGGCTCTCCTGGCTTGAACTCAGGAACAACTAACTCAGAAAAGGCTGGGCTTGGTTGACTTGGCCAATCAACATCTTTGCTATCGTTGCTTGGTTCTGGCCATCCGCCATCACGTCCTGATACGCTTGAGGACCATGGGCTAAAAAAATTTAAAAAGTATTAAAAAAAATTTTTTTAATGAAATTTTAAGAAAAATTACCTGTCACTGCCCAAACCAATCGACGGAGTAGCTGAAATCGAGGATTTAGCAGTAGTTCCGGGAGCACGAGAGAATTCAGATGGATCAGAACTGTCCTTTGATCCAACTTTCCATTGGGACTCCAAGCGAGAAATGCTTTGATTGAAAACGCCAGGATCCTAAAAAAAATTTTTTTTTGTGAAAATTTTGTAGGAAAAATGAAATTTAAGGAAAATCTTACATTTTTGCCTCCGATATTAAGGTCAGGGAATGCAGTCATGAGCGATCCAGTTGGATCAGTTGGCGAACGTAAATAATCATTTGGATTTGGCATATTAGATGGAGCTTGTTTAACATACATTTGTTGTTGAGCAGTAATTTGGTTTTGCAATGTTTTGATTTGTTGTTGCAACTTGGAAGTAATAATATTAGCTTGTACCGCATTGACGCCGGGACGATTCATGTTTGATTGGTACAATTGTAATTGCTGCAAAAAATTAAAAATAATATTATAAAAAATTCAAAATTTTCAGAAAAATCGATTTTTTAAGCCACGTGACTATCAAAAAATTTTCCCAATGCACAATTCAAAATTTTGCCCAATACAAATTTTAGTTAAAATGCGAATTTTTACCCAATGCATAGTTGAAAATATCTTCCTAATGAACATTTAACAAAAATTTCGTTTAATTTTATGCCCCAATACGCAATTGAAATTTTTGTCCTAATGCATTTTTAACATTTAACCCAATGCAAATTATGAAATTTTTTTAACAATTTAATTTTCATAGATTTACTTTTGTTAAATTTTCAAATTTTTTCCCAATGCAAATTTTAATTTTTTTTTCCCCAATGCACATTTTGAAAAATTTTTAACCACGTGACTTTTTCGAAATTTGATAAAAAAATTTTCTTACCTTAATACAAGTAAGTAACTGATTGAGTAAGATCAATGTTTGTGGTGCTAATGGTTGATTAAGAATTTGGTGATTAAGGAATCCAGCGTGAACAGCTGTCTGGATTTGTTGTACAAGCATGCGTAATTGCTGAGTAGACGGTTGACTAGAGCCTCCTTGCGGATTGGCGCCCGTTCCCGAGCCAGGTTGTTGTCCAAAGTTGGGACCCGAACCGGGCGGCGCATAATTTGGTGGAATTTGAGACATTTTGTTTATTTGATTTCCAGTTAGGTTGCTTCCCAAGTTGCCCAAAATATTAGGATTAGAGTTCTGTGAAAGAGAAAATGAGTAAAAATTAATTATTTTTAGTGGAAATTTAGTCGTTTTATAAACTATTTTCAACTTTTTATACAAAAAAAAAATTATTATAAAAAAAATAATTTTAACAAAAATTAATTTAATTTAAAATATTAATTTCTTTAATAAAAAAATTATTTAATAAAAAAAATTGTTTAAAAAAAAATTAATTTTTTATGAAAAATTGCTCGAAAAATAATTTTAAAAATTATAATTAAATAATTTTTTTCAAGTAGAAAAATTTAAAAATAATTAAAATTACAAAAATTTTAGAAAAAAAAATAAAAAATTAAAAATAAAAAAAAAAATATTAAAATAATTTTAAAAAAATTAAAAAATTTTAAAATGTAACTTTAGTAAAAAAAAAGAAAATTATAAAAAATATTCACAAACAATTTTTTTTTAAATTTTATCGAAGCTTAATTTTTTGAGAAATTCATTGACAAAAAAAAAAAATAAAAATTTAAAAAATTATTTTTATTTATAAAAAATTTTAGAAATTATTTTTTTTATATTTTTTGAAATTTTTTATTGAAGAAATTTTTAATAATTTTTTTTTGTCTTAATTTTTGTAACTTTTTAAATGAGATATGGGACAAAAAGTTGAAAAATTATTTTATTAAATAAAATATAAGAGAAAAAAGACTTACCGGTGGGAAGGGCATTGTAGGAGTCGGAGCACCTGGAAAACGCGGTGGATGATCAAATGCATTCGGATGTTCGTCATGACGACGCCATTGATCGGAAATGTTGCCTCCCCCGGCGGCATTACGTTGACTCAAGAGATCGACAGCCTCCTCGAAGCTATTCGTATTGCGCAACGCAACTTCGGCATCTTCCTTCTTGTAGCCCAAATCGATCAACATGCGGAATTGCTTGCTATTGCGCACCATTTCGCTCGAAACCATCTTATTGGGTCCCTTTTGCCCGTGTGCCCAATCGCTACCCATGCCCAAATCGTTGTCAGGCCATCCCGTAGGCTTCGGTTTGTTGGTCCAGCAATTGGCATCCCAAGCGTTATTTGCGTTTCCGCCGCCGCCTGGCATCTTATTGCCATCGTCCCATCCGCCTGAAGTGTGGGGCGGTTCATCCCATGACGTACGAGCTCCTCCGCTCTGCCAAACATCTTGTTTCATGGGTCCGCTGGGACCTAAACGCGATTGAATGGGACCTGGAATGGATGAAAATAATTTTAAAATATTAAAAAATGTTATATGAAAAAGTATTTTTGATTTGATGAAATTTTTTTTAATTAGAAGTAAATGTATTTTTGGTTTGATGATTTTTTTTTTGATTTGAAGAAAATGTATTTTTGGTTTGATGAAATTTTTTTTTTTGATTTGAAGAAAATGTATTTTTGGTTTGGGTTGAATTTTTTTTTTGATTTGAAGAAAATGTATTTTTGGTTTGGGTTGATTTTTTTTTTGATTAGAAGAAAATGTATTTTTGGTTTGGGTTGAATTTTTTTTTTTTTGATTTGAAGAAAATGTATTTTTGGTTGGATGAAAAATTTTTTTTTTTGATTTGAAGAAAATGTATTTTTGGTTTGATGATTTTTTTTTTGATTTGAAGAAAATATATTTTTGGTTTGAATTTTTTTTTTTTTTTGATTTGAAGAAAATGTATTTTTGGTTTGATGAAAAATTTTTTTTTTTGATTTGAAGAAAATGTATTTTTGGTTTGATGAAAATGTATTTTTAGTTTGATGAAAAAAATTTTTTTTTTGATTTGAAGAAAATGTAATTTTGGTATTTTACTCACCTGGATTTCCCGCGCCTGCAAGAACTCCCGGGCGTGGCATATTTCCGGGGCGTGAACCATCAGGCATATCTTTCCAATGAGGACCAGCATTTCCTCCGGGAACGCCTCCGCGTTGATTTTGTTGCCACAAATTCGTTCCGTCATTATAATCAGGCATTTGAGGTCCTCTTCCAATACGAGGGGGAGATGTTCCTTCAACCCATCCGCTTGGTTTGCCCGTCGGCATATCTTTCGGGCCTGTTTGAGCCCATTGCCCATTTGTCGGAGTAACGCCTCCAACTCCCATCATGGGACCCTTGTTTTGAGCCCAATCGATGTTATTTGGATTCAATCTGCCCGAAATGCCCGTGCCTGAACCCACGGAATTATCTCGCATGAGATTCGCCGGCAAATTACGCGGATCAGATTGCGGCGGTTGTTGACGCAAATCGCCCCAATTGTTGCCCGGATTGGCATTCCATTCGTTTTCGAGTTTTGGAGCATTTGGCGCCGCATTGAAACCTGCATTTCCGACAGGTCCTTGATTCTGATTCCAACCTTGCGCTGGGTTATTTTGCTGATTTGTGTTCCAAACAGTGTTGCCAGCGGCATTTTCCTCTTCGTCATCAGCACCCCATGTACCGCCAAAGGGAACTTTTGGAGTCCATTGCGATTTGGCAACTGGCGCGGGAGGCGGTTGTCCGCCGCACTTCAAATTAGCTTCCCACAATTCGGTGCCGTTATTCATCCCAGTCTTCCACAAAGGTTGAACTGGCGTATTTGGATCACTTTTCAAACCAGGCTCCGGCGATCCGGGCACATCCCAATTCGTGTCTTGATTAACATTCGAGCAAGACCATCCATCTTGACTAAACAACGCTTCACGCATCGTATTCAATTGTTCGAGTTGATTTTTTGCCGTTGCAGCGGGAGCTCCCCCGGGAACTTGAGCTGCTGGATTGTTTCCATTTCCTGCAGGCGGATTGTTGCCTGCAGCGCCAGCATTTCCTGCTGCGGGAAAATTTCCGTTGTTATTCCCGCCGCCAGATGGCGCTTGTTGTTGTTGCTGCGGATTATTTGGCGGATTGTTAGCGTTAGCATTGGAATTTGCGTTTCCGGCTTGCGCTTGATTCGAATTGGGAGCGTTTGAGTTGCCGCCTCCTGATTGTCCTTGTTGTACGGTAGCTGCCATATTGGGGGGGCCTTGTGCAGGGTTCGGAACAGAATTTTGGTTTTTGTTGCCGGCATCGGGACCCGGAGGACCCGAATTCAGAGGGCGTTGTTGCTGGCCCGGGGTTTGACCTTGACCCCATTGCGAAGGAGGGTTTGTAGCGCCCCACGATCCGGCGTTTGGATTGCCCGGATTGAGTTGCGAATTGGGCGGCGAACCCCAGCCTGTCGTTGGATTCGTGAGAGATCCTTCGCCGCCGCCGCAGAGACGCATCTTGATAGTCTTGTTCTGGCGCGCAGCTTCGGCGAAAATGCGTTTCTCGTTGCGTTGCAACTGGCACAACTCGTCGAATGTGCTGAATTGCAAAGTTTTCTTATCCGTACGTTGGTTACCCTTAATATCGATACACATATTTTGGTCATTGTTGTTGTTGTAGTTTTTGTTGTGTTGTATTTTTGCTTGCTTATCCGTACTAGAGTTAGCATAATAATCGTAATAGTTAACCTTAAGATTAGTTTTTGTCAGGTAATCAATTAAATCACATTTTTTATTCACAGTTTTAATGTTTTCATCCGAAATATGGCTGATTTTGGTTATTATCAATATTATTAATGCTACAACTATTAAAGTTATTAAAACTTCATCATCAAACGATATCAACATTTGTTTAGGGATTAATGGCCATGGCATTGCTTCTAGTTGTTGTACAAATAATAATTCGTTGGCTTGCTTGCGTTCCATCAACTTTTCGCATATTTCCATAAACATCGCATCAAACATTTTCCTCATTTCGGCATCGCCCATAATTGTCTGCATCATCGTCGTCATCGTAATCCCCGTGCATGCATCGTCGTGCCGTTTTGTAGTTTTTGAATCAGTTACAATCCCTGATTGTTCATCAGACTCTTTGAATGGTAGCAGTAGTAGGTCTGCCATCGATACCATGATTTGCTGTATTTTTTTATTTTTTGTTTTCTTCTGCATCTCCATCCTTACAACTACTTTTATACCATTACAATTACTAATTTTAACGTTATTCTTATTATTAGTAGTATTAAAAGCGTATTCAGACTTGTTCGTGTTGGGTTGTTGTATTTTTTTTTGTTTGTTGTTGCTCTCGCTGTGGAAAATTGATCACATCCAATGTTATTCTTTCTGGTTGCTTCCTACACGTGCTGCCAAAATAACGCTAAAAAATATTTAATTTTAGTTATTATTATTATTTTTTTTTTTTTTTTTTTTTTTGTATAATAATGTACGCAAATATTATATTTTTTTTTAATTATATTAATTTTACTATATTTTAATTTTTTTATTGAATTAATTAATTTTATATAACTTATTAAATATTATTATTTTTTTTATTTAAAATTATTTTAAAAAATAAAAATTAAAAAAATTTTTACAAGTAAATTTTTACATAAAAAATAATAAATTTAAATTAAAATGTTTTACTAATATTTTTTATATAATAATTTTTGTAAAAGAATACATTTAATTAAATATTAATTTAATTATTTTTTAATATTAATTTTTAAATTATTTTTTTAATTAAATTAATATTGAATTACGTAAAATTTAAATAAAAAATTGTATTTAAAATATTAAATTTCAGAAATATTTAATAAATAATACATAAATAAATAATATATTATTTGAAAATATTATTTTTTTAATAAAAATTTAATTTTATAATTGAATTATGAAAAAATTAAATAAAATATTGTATTAAAAAAATATTTTAGAATTTTTAAATATTAATTTTGTTGAATAAATTATTATTTAAAATTATTATATATTTAATTATTATTTTTGTATTATATTATTATAATTATATATATTACATAATATATATTTTTTATTAATATTTAATCAAATAAATAAAAATAATTTAATAAAATAATTTTTAAAATTTATTATAAATTATTATGTTTCTTAAAAAGTTAAAAAAATTAAAATATAATAATAAAAATGTTATAAAATATAATATTTGCGTACATCATTAATAATATTTAAATCCATAAAAAAATACAAATTTATATTAAAAAAAACTTACTTGTAATGTGGATTTCTAACAATCGGTGTGAAGTATATATATAATAATAATATATATGATGTGTCGTTCCTTAAAATCTCCTGATTATATTATTTATGCAAGTAGTAGTAGTAGTAGTTTTTTGTAATTTTATAGTAGTAGCTCACTTTTATCACTAGTAGATGTCCTTATATAATTAACAAAATTACAACAAGTAGATCTCTTTTTTCTCGTGGAACATTAAATAGTACAGCTGTTGATTAAATATATATATTTATGTTAATAAGTGTAATTATTAGGTGTATCTTCTTTATTATTATTATTATAATATATATATTTATTTTGTATTAATTATATATGTTAATATACATAAAAGTTTTTTTTTTTATCAAAAACCACAGATAGAAGCAGACTACGATTTAATTTTTTGTAATGTCACTATGTTGTTTTTTTAAGTTTAGGCTTTTTTTCCTCTCAGGTTAATTTCACAATTAATTTATTATTATTGTTAATTAATTATTACTTTCTCCAAAAGTTTTTTTTTCGTTAATATTACTTAATGACTGCTGACAAGAAGAACTAACAAATTGAATGAATGACTTGTACGTTTTTTTTTGTTGTATTCTAATTTATTATATATATATATCTTAATAATATATATATTTTTAGTAGAGTAGTTTTCTTTAAAGTAATTAATTTATTATATTAATTATTAGTAAAGATCACAATTTGATGCCAAAAAATTTGATTGATTCATTTTCACTGCATTTTTTTTGAGTAGGTTGTTAATGTTGTTGCGTCGTCGACCGTTTATATATATTATATATATATTATTATATATAAATAGTAAAAATATGTTTTTTTTTTGAAACGCTTTTTATTTATTATTATTAGTAATGTTATTGATAATTTTTTTTAATAAAATGTCCTGTAATTTATCGTTTTTTTTATTTTTTAAATACTGTCCACTTTATTAATAAAATTATTTTTATTAATATTTACCTTCCAAAACGTCTATTTTTATCAGCACTCTATGAATGGTCCTTTTAAGCTATTTTTAAATACTTTTGTTTATTTTTTAATAGTAGAGTACAGTTAATTGTCTTATTATTTTAATAATATGCACGATTATTAATCACTATTAATTATTATTTTATTTATTATTATTTTTTTTTTTTGAATAAAAACCTTAATCACGAAAAAGGACAGGATATTGCAATTGGAAGATCCAAAGTGTGGCTGGGCGCACTATGCTTTGTTTTTTATACTATCTCTTACTATTTTTTTTTAGCTAAAATTATTGTATCATTTATATTTTTTTTTATTTTTCACTAAAATAAGGACAATCAATTGTATTATAGTTATTTTAGAAACACTTTTAAAGTTTTTTTTTGTATGTTTATTGTTTATTTTTTGTAAAAATTTTAATTAGGTATTTGTTTTTAGATTTTTTATTTTTGGAATCATCAACTTGCTTTCGTTTTTCATGCACAATCGTTCACTATTTTTATTTATTTTGTTCGTAAATTTTAAAGTTTTTTTTTTATTTTTTGTTTTAAACTTACGTCGGTCGTCGAAATGTTGGGGAATTTTTTGATTAAAGCGCCTTCACCCTGAAAAAAAAATAATGGGAAAAAATTAGAATTTTTGAAAAGTTTTGATTTATATTAAAAATAATATTTTTTAAATATTTTTTGATAATATGTTTATATAGAATTCTAAAAAAATAATTAAAATAAAAAAATAAATTTTAATATTTGAAATTAATTTAAATTAAAAAAAAATAAAAATACGAATGAAATTCAACAAAAAGTTTAGAATAAAAGAATTAAATATAAAAATATTTAAAAAAATAGATTAAAAAAAATACGAATTAAAAACTTTGAAAATTAAATTCTAATCAAAAAAAAATAAAAAATTATAAATTAAATAAATAATTATTTAAAATAAAATAAAAATTAATTCAAATAATAAATTATTTTTTAATTTAAATATTTTTTTTAAAAAAAAAATAAAGTTAAAAATGGAGTAATCAAATATTAAAAAAAAAAAAATAACTAAAATAACTAAATAACTAAATAAACTAATTAAGCTTATAAAAAAATAAAAAAAAAACAATAAAATATTTAAACTTAAAAAAATAATTTAATTTTGAAATTAATATAATTAAAAAAATTATATGAAAATATATTTAAAAAAATATAAAAAAATATTTTTCAAAATAATTATTAAAAATTATAAAATATGAAAAACAGACAAAGAAAAATATTTTTTTAAATCAAAATAAAAAAAATATAATAAAAAAATTAATAAATAAATTAAAGTTTGGAATAAATATATGAATTAAAATTAAAAATTTAATTTGGAATGATTTGGAAATAAAAAATTAAAGGTATTTATTAAAATAAAAAAATAATAATAATTTAAATTTGAAATAAATATAATTAAAAAATTTATAATAAAAATATTTTTAAAAAATTATAAAATAATAAATAATATAAAAATATATTTAAAATAAAAAAAATATATTAGCAATAAAAATAATAAAAAAATTAAATAAATTTTTTTTTAAAATTATTTAAAAAAAATTAAATATATGAATTAATATTAAAAAAAAAATAATTTTGTTAAATAAAATATTTATAAAAAAATTTTGTAGATAAAGAAATTATTTAAAAAAAAATTAAAAGAAAATGAATTAATTATAAAAAAAAATAAAATATTAGAAATTAAACATTACAAAAAAAAAATTAGGTGTAATTTTTTTCCAACTAACAATATGACGTCTAACTAATTTCATAACAATCACAATGCACTACCTCATCATCATTAATCACTCAGAAGTCTTACAAATTTACTAAAATATCACTCAAACTGCAAAATAACAATGTTGCACTTTTTTCTCTATTTTTTTTTTTCATTTACCCAATTGGCTTTCTTGCGATGCACAAAATTAATAGGACACGACAGAACATTGTTGCACTTTTATCGTATAATAATTGTAACGGAAAAAGAGGTCAAGGTTCATTCGAAACTTTTCTTTATTATTATGATTTTTTTCACACCAATTTTTTCGATCGATCACGGCTTTATGGCACAAAAGGAGACGTCAGGTAATTTTTTTTTAATAATTTTTTTTTTAATTTTTCACACTTTTAATTGAAAATTTGTCACACAGCTTCCAAACAGAATTTTTGATTGTTTTTGTTGACGATGTTCTTTGTGTGTGTTTGTGAATGGAAATTGCACATGAGTGATGATGATCCATTATTTGTCGTCGTTGTCGTCTCTCGTCGTGCCAGCGCAAAAACAAATAAAAAAAATCCGAGAGCGAGAGAAAAGTTGTAGAATATAGTATTTGGCATCATTGCGTCGTATTTCAAAGTTAAAGCTATCTATTATGAAATAGTCGTCGCTGCATCGGACGTAACTCTGTTCGAGCCGAAAGGGGTCGTTTGTGTACGAGATTTTTTTTTTGCTTTGTTTTGGGAAACGATGGAAAATTCTATTTTTCTGGGCAAGTTGCATGCATTTTCCGTCCCGCGTTTAATATTCATACATTGTGTGTGTATTTCGTCTAAATATAGAAAAAGAACGCATGCGCTTTTCTCGTAGCTTTGGATTTTTGCCTACCTACCTACGAGATATGTTACAAGTACCACAGTATTTTGTTGCTTTTTTTGATTTTTTTTGTTCGCGCGTCATAAACTTCTTTATGTACCTAAAAGTGTGTGGCTTGAATGTGTGCGACGACTAAAAGCACAAATTCCGACTTTTACTGTTGTGTTTGTACATTTTTCTGGTATGTGTCTGAATTGAAGAACAAAAAAAAATTGTTATCCCATTGGAAGTTTCGCCAGACAAAGTATTGCAGGGTCCCAACTTTTCAATGCACTTTCAAACTTTTTAAGATTTTTTTTACAAGTTTTTACTGAAAACACGAAAAAAATGTTTACAAATGCAATAAAGAGCAAAGTTTCTTCGTCAAGTATTTCTCTTGATAATTTTTTCTTCACGAAAAAAAAAACTTTTTATATGGAAAAAAAAAGTTTTAACAAGAAAATGTTTGTAATAAATTTTGAACTTTGCACTAAAAATGACATTTTTTCCGATACACAATCACGTCGTTCTCTGCATATTTCATCAATTTTTATTTTGCTAACACGCTTCAGTAACACAACAATGTACTTTTTTGTGCCAATGTTATACATAATTTAGGCAAAACAATAAACATACCGTACGACATGCGAGAGGAGAGAAGTGACGACGAGACGTTTATGCTAGCTGCATTGTGTTGTGGTTGGCTTTTAGCGCATTACGGGAATCGCAAAGTGGTTTCGGAGTCTATTTAGGTGTCGATGAACTTTGAGATTTTTTTTGTGTTTTCAATATTTTTTTTTGTCTTAAATTTTTAAAATAAATTTAAATATTATTTTAAATATTTAAGTCAATTTTTAAATTTATTTTTTTTTTTATTTTTATTTAATTTATTATTTAATTATTTTTTTAATTTAGAAATTTTTTGCTAATTTTTAAATTTATTTTAATTTTATTTTTTATTTTTATTTTATTTAAATATTAAAAAAATTTTTCTGATATTTTATATATTTATATTTTGCAAAAATTTTTTGAACCAGCTTTACATTTTTATTAAATTAAAATTATTTTAAGTTTAGAACTCGATTTTTATAGTTTATTTTAGAAATTTTTTAAAAATATAAATTTGAAAAAATTGCAAGATATTTTTGCTTTTTAAATTTTGATTTTTTTTAAATGATTAATTTTTAATTCTAAAACTTGCTCAAAAATTTCCAAAAAAATTATAAAAAAAAATCTTATAGAAATTTTTAAATATTTTTTTGTTACAGTATTTGTATTTTGTTATTTGTTTATGTTCATGTTGTTTAATTTTTGTTCACTATCATAATAAAATTTTACTAAATTTCATTTTTTTTAATAGTTTCTAATTTTTTTATAATTTTTTCCTCTTATTTCTCCATAGCTTTATTTTTTAAAAATTAATTTGAAATTTTTAAAATAATTTCTTGAAATTAAATATTTAAATAAAAAAAAAATAATGATTAATAAAATAATTAATTTTAATTCAAATCAAAAAAAAAAAATAAAATAAAATTTAAATCTTAAATAAATAAATAAATTAATTAAAAATTAATTAATTTGTTAAAAAAAAATATTTTTTTCAATTTTTTTAAATTTTATTTTATTTTGAATTTTTTTTTTTTGTTACTGTAGGTCTTTAAGATTAAAAAAAAACAAAAGAAAATATGGTTTTTGTAATAAAATATTAAATTTTAATTTTAAATTATTTTTTTTTTATTAAAATTATTTTAAAAATTTAAAAATTTTTTAAATGATTTTTTTTGATTTTTTTTCCTTAAGTCATTTTTAATAAACTTTTCTTGAAAATTTAAGCAAAGCTTGAAGTGTAAAAATTAAAATTACGTCAATTTACAAATTTGAAATCGATTTTAAAGGATTTTAGGATTAATTTTTGGAATTTGAGCTCTATTGCGTTTTTAAAAATTATATTTTTTTCAATAAAATAATTAATAGAATTGATTTTTTGAGTATCTCAGAAGAACTTTTATTCCAAATATCAATTTTAAAATTTTAATAAATCGATTTTAAATATAAAAATATTTTCGTTACTGATTTTTCTTCAAAATTCCATCGAAAATAAAGTCATTTCATTTTAAATTAAGTTTAAACTTGACGATAAGAAGCATTTTAAGGTAAAAATTTTACATCACAAGCTCTAAATGAAAAAAAAATTTCTCAGAAATGATTTTTTTTACAGAAAATTTTCAAAATTTTGGTTGAAAAATCTTGCTCTTATACCTTCAACGATTTTTTTTTTAAACTTTAAAGCATATTTTTAATAATTTTGTTCTATAAAAACTTCAAAACCTTGAAAACTTGTCATAAAATACATCAAAATACGCTCTCACAACTTCCTTCCATTAATTTTCATTTCCATTTTCAATTTAATATTTATGTACTTTTTTTATCTTCCTCGCATAAATTTTTGTTTTATGTAAATCCTCTCGCAGTCAGACGTCACATATTGAAAATTCGCTTACAAAAAAAAAACAGTAAAAAAAATAAATAATGAAAAATTCAGTCAATATAAATACCTTTAAGGACGGAAATGATCCCCGCTCGCTATTCTCGCTGACTGATGATGTTTAAATCTTCTTTTTTTTATTTTTTTTTATTTATTGGTGATGTGTCTTGACTTTTTTTGTCACTTTTCAAAGTTTTAATATATTTTACTAAATAGATAAACTACTTAAGTCTAATTGAGCTTTTATCACAGATATTTGTGCTCTGTACAGCAAGGATAGTGTTCGTTTAGAGATTGTTTAAGCTCACACAATCTCAGCTAGCGCACGTATCCAAAGAGCGTTTAACCCTAAGTTATTAATTAATTAATTTTTTTTTAATTTAATTTAATAATAATAAGTAAAGATGATTCTTTTTATACTGCAATTGATTATTTTTTTTGTTTAATAGTAATTTGTGTGTGTTGTGTGCTATTTTAAAAAACAGTTTTTAACCACTATTTTTTCCGTTTATACCTTACGTCACTATTAAATATATCCTTAGCAGACTAAATTTTCTCACATATATTTTTCTATTTAGTAATTATTTGATCACCATTGATTTTTTACATCATATCATAAGGACATAAATTTGGTTTCGTGTCAATTAATTAAATTGATGTTTTTTTTTTTTTTTTTTTTTTTTTTTTTTGTATAATTTCACTTCATTTCGTTTCAAATATGATATTTTTTTTATATATTTGACGGTTGGTTAAATTCTCGTTTTTTGCCGTTAATAATATAAGCACATATTATAACTGCAAATTTAGAAAGATTCTTGGCTTTGCCTTGATTTTTTTCGACAAATTTATTTTTTTTTTATTTTTTTTTATCTCGAGGTATCTCAACTCTGGGTATTTTTTTATAACGTTTATTGATTATGTTTAAATGTCTTCAAATGATTGCATTTTGTATCATTTTTCTTCGTAATTTATACTTTTTTGATGATATTCTGCAAAAAAATAAAAAAAAAAAATTATTCCGTTACATTTTTTGCCAACTCCGATTGTTTATTGTTATTTTTTTTGCTTACCTCATAGATTTGTACGAAGGCATATTGACCCGTTGACAGAGGGGCACTGCAAATACTGGTATAAAAATACCATACTGTTGGCCTTTTGCAGTTGCTTACTGTGAAAATTCGAAAAAAAGTTCTTTTTAGAAAAATTTTTAGTTTTTTTTTCGCATCAACGAAAAAATGGAAGCTGCTTTTTCTGTATTTTATTGAATATTATGGCCATTTAATTGTATTTTTTTTTTGTATTTGTCGTCTGTGTGAGTCTTTGTATGCGTGTAGCTGTATATTGCCGACCGACAACTCACGACACGATGCAAAATCGTCTGAAGTGGGAAGCGTACTACCAAAGCGATTCACATATTTTTCGCTTTACTCTCCGAAATTATTTTGCTGTTCGTTCATGCGCGTTCTCTAATACACAACTACACTCACATGCACTCACAAAAGCTTGAATGGTTGGCAGACTTCTTTCTTTCTTGTTGTTGTTGTTGTTATTGCTTTGTCGATGTATGCGTGTTCTCTCGTTCTCTCATTTCGGGGAGAATAAAAATTTTATAACAAGGTAATGTACCAACAAAGAGGAAAAGAAGAAAAAAGTTCCACTACAAACACGATGACTTTACAGTTCGTTCGGTTTTGTTACGTTTCTTCTTTTCTACTTCTTCTTCTTCTTCTCGTTGTTTGCGTATTTATTCATTCACCTAACTATTCAAACTGGATTTTGTAACTTTACAAAAGAAAAAAAAAAATCTCGAGCTGGCTGATAATAATAATGGATGAACGACAAAAATGTATTTTTGTAATGATGATCGGCAAACATTTTTGGTACACGCATCTCATTTCGAACACATACAAAAAAATTCACTCACGATTCGATGTAGTAGTAAGACTTGTTACACACGCGAAAAAATAAGCAGTTACGTTTCTATTTACAAAAGAAGAGTTAAAGTTAACCAGATCATATCTAATGTGTAACGAAAGAAAAAAAGAAAGAAATCAAAGAAAAAAAAAACTTTATGGTCAAGCCCTGCTGAGCTGAGCTGAAATCGTGGCGTATCTAAATGTCATGAATATTCATTCTACGGGAACACAAAACGAAACACGTGGTTGTGCGTTACCTGAAGATTTTTACTTTTGCATAATAGTTCGTTCTTTCCGCAGTACTTTTCCAAGTAGATTTTATGTTTACGTGTCGATCTCATTAAAATTGCAAGGCGCACAGTAATGATGTCCTCAGGTTATGCAAAAGACTGAGCTCTAACGTAATGAGTAGGTGAGTAAATATATGATGATGCTCGAGGGTGAGTTTTATAGTTATGAATGCCGAGACGTCTTTTAATGGCAAGATAATATTTAATGAGGTTTAGAGAGGTCCCTTGTTGAGGTTATGTTTTAATTTGTTGATGGTTTTTAGTTGAAAGTGCAGTTTTGGTAGATAGATAGATATGACAAGGCACCATCGAGGGATTCAGGCAGTTTTGGTTTGTTTAATTTGGTTATAATGACACACAGAAGATCTCCAGATCGGGACTTTTGTTGATATGAGGCTTTGTTTCAGAGGTTCTTGCAGTTTTTTTTAGGTTAGGTTAGGTTTGAGGATGCATCACCGCGGTCCGAAGACCTATTTTGATCAGTTTTTGGCTTTTAATGGGCTTTGAAGTAGTTTGTCTGACACACAGAAGATTCCAAGTTCGAGACTTTGATGGCTTTTTGAAGTTCTTGTTTGAGATTAGAGGCTCCAAGTTATTAATTTTGACACACAGAAGATCCCCAAATGGAGACTTTTTTGATGTGAGGCTTGATGATATCCAATTTTGGCTTAATTTTGTTTAATTTGACACAAAAAAAAATCCCAAGATCAAAAAATTTAATTTTAACTTAAATTTTTTTTAATATAAACCGTTAAGTTTTGATAAAATGTAAAAATATTCTGGTTTCATTTTAATATGTAAAGGTTGAGTTCATACATTTTACATCATATTTCTTTTTCGTCACATTTTTTTCAGCTTTTTCATCTTTCTTGTTCTTTTTATGCCTATATTTTTATGTATATTCTTGTTTGATTCTTACATAATTGATTTTTTTAAACTCGAAGATTATAGATTCTTTAAACTTAAGATTTTAACTATCACGTATATTAATTTAACAATTTTTATAAAAATTGACTCAAAAATTAAAAAAAAAAATAAAATTTGATTTTTTTTTTAAATTTAATTTTTTTAAATTTTTAAATAATTAATTTTATTTTTTTAATTAATTTAGTATCTAATTAATTTTTAATTTTAACTTAATTTTTTATAAATCTGAATATTTTAATTTTTTTAAAATAATTATATAATTAATATTATAATTTTTTTATAATATGTAATTGAATGTTATAATTTTTTTTTTATTATTGAAAAATTGTCAAAAATTTCAACAAAAGTAAAAAATTTTCTTATAAATTACTATAATTTATTCTACTAAAAATAAATTTTAATAAATCAAATTAAAAAATTATTTTAAAAAAAATTAAAATATTCAGATTTCAAAAAAAATAAGTTAAAATTAAAAAAAAATAATTAGATACTTAATTAATTAAAAATTAAAATTAATTAATAAAATTTAAAAAAATTTAAATTTTATTTTAAAAATTTTTTTTTTTGAGTCAAATTTTATAAAAATTGTGCGAAATAAATTTTTTTAAAAATTATTTAAATTTCAGGTCCAAGAAGGAAAAAAATTAAAATTTGACTGATAAAAACATTGTCGCGAATTAACAAATATTTACTATCGAAAAACCTTCGTCAAATTTTAAATCAAAAACAAAATAAGCCTGATGTCAAATTGACTTCCTTAAACGTCAAAAAGATAACTAACACATCTTTATCTATATTCATTAAAAAAAAAACAATTCTCAGCAATTCTCTCATTACATCTAAATTTATTAGAAGAGACCCTTTTTACGATCCTACTTTATTACTTTGACTTTTTGCCTTTTTTTCTACCTGTTTAAAAATTATCTTTTTGCACCGACCGTAAAAAAGAATTGTTTTAACATTCACACCTTTTTTCAGGTCGACGATGAAGAAACAAGTGGTGAAGATTCGTTGCATTTCATATTTTTCATACAAATATTGACTCTTGTGTGTACCGAGTGCTTCCTTATCAGCAGTACAGAGCGCCGCGCGTCAATAGATAAGAAATTTATAAAAATATTTTTTTTTGCCATGACTCAGCCTCGACCCCGGATAATTTAGCAGTTGATACAAAGCAGCTGCCCGATAAACTTTTCTAACATTTTTTTTTTGCACATTAGAAGATCATTCAACTAACCACAAAAGTCATTCGTAAATACCTAGTCGGTGTTGTTTTACATTAAACACTCCCGTCCCGTTTAAGTTGTGCAATTTTATGATATATATTAACATTTTATTCATATATGTGAGTGCAAATAACTATATTTACTTGCGCGACGACGAGTGTATGTTAGGTCATACATAAAAATATACACGAGGAGAGAAATAAAACTATCTATATGGACTTTTGTGCCTTTTTTTGCGTACCGAACGTATGCCTGTCGTGCTAAAGTAGTTTTTGTGTGCACAATAAAGTGTATGGTATACTAAATAATGATAATAATAATAATAAAAATGGAGGTATAAAGTATTAAGTAAGCGGTCTTTGACATTTTGGATTGTGTGTAGTTTTAATTGAAGCTCGTACGTTTGGCTTGTTGTCCAAAAGCGTTGCTAAATATTGGAAAAATGTTTGAATTTTAAAGCAAATATTTTTTTTATTGTAATTCAAACAACCATGTTTTATTAAAATTTATGCCGAATCTTGTATAACATTTTTTTGCAAAAAAAAATTTTTTTTTAATAAATTGCCCTTGTAGGGATTACGCGACGACGACGACGAGATGCTAAATAGTAAACACTGATCAGATTTCATTTTTTTTTATTATTTTATTTTATTCAGTGTTGTTTACTCTACGTGAAAGTTAAAAATATCTAAAATTCTACAGTGTATTAAAAAGTAAGCGAGAAGATGATGCCGAGACTGCGTTATAATTAAAGAGACAAAAATATAAATTTCTTTGATACAAGTAGAGCAAAAAAAAAAAAATATATATAAGAAATATTTTCTATTTTTAGCAAAGTTAAAAATAATGTTCGGTAAATACAACATGATATTGTATGAATGACGTGATGAATAGCATGACACCGTGATGTCCAAGTTAATTAATAAAATGAATTCGTATCAAAATGAGATTTTTGTCTTTTTTTTGTTTTGGGATCATCTCTCGCATGCAATGTTATTTATTAAGGTATAACATTAAATGATATTTATTTGTGTTTTTTTTGCCACGTGATTGACATTAATAGAATTTTTTTCTTTTCTCTTTATGATTTTTTTCTTATAATATAATAACAAAAAATGTTTTAATTAAATAAATTTAATTAAAACAATTTATTCATATTTATTTAATGATTATTATCATAAATTTAATAAAAATTTTAAAATAAAAAATATAAAATAAATTTTTAAATTAAAAATTATTTTAAATTAATTTAATTAATTAATTTCATAATTAATTTATATTTTTTTTATAATTAATAATAATAATTTTTCAAATAAAAATCATTTTTAATTTTTTTTTGATACTTTTGCTATTTTGATAAAAAAAAAAATTAACTAAAAAATTAAAGTTTTGATTTTTTATGTCAAAAATAAAGTTAATGTGACATTTTAAAATTGCTTATTACGGTAAATTTGTTGCTCATTTATAATATACTTAATTATTTCAGCTAAATTAGTTAACATCAAAGAACTTTTTTTTTAAACAATTTTGATGTTTCCATTATGTTTTTACCGGAAATTTTAAGATAAATTATCATTTGAGTCAATTTTCATCAAACTTATTTTTTTAAAAATTTTTTTATATTTTTAATTTTAAAATTTTTATCAAATTTATGATTTAAAATGAATTAAATTAAAATACATTAGAATAAAAATTAAATTAAATAAGAAAATTATTTTTTAAAAAGTGCCTTAAATGCAACAAAAACTCAAAATTTATTTAAAATTTATCAAATTAAATTTTTGAAATCAAAAAAGGAATATTTTAGAGCGATTTTTGAATTTTAATTTTCTTAGAAT
This sequence comes from Culicoides brevitarsis, assembly GCF_036172545.1. Lineage (NCBI taxonomy): Eukaryota > Metazoa > Arthropoda > Insecta > Diptera > Ceratopogonidae > Culicoides > Culicoides brevitarsis. The sequence continues at coordinate 29,414,325 of NC_087087.1, read as the reverse complement.
TTTCAAACACAAGAAGTCGTAGGCTTTAATGAATTTTAATTTTTTTTTGTGAATATTGAGATTTTTTTTTTATTTTTTTTTGTATTTATTATTTAAAAAAAAATATTTTTTTAATCATAAATAATTTTCAATAAATTTTTGGAGTCATTTAAAATTTAATTAAATTAAAAATTTCTTAAAAATTGCTTAAATTTCGTTAAATTTTAAATTTTTTTGACTTGGAAAAAATAAATTAAATTTTTTAAAATCAGAAATATTTAAAAAAAAAAATTAATCAAATTTTTTTAAAATTAAATCATAATTATGAACAATCTTTTGAGTCATTTTAAATTTAATTAGTTAATTGAAAATTTTTTTATTTATTTTTTTTCGTTTAATTTTAAAATTTTTAAGTTCAAAATATGAACTAAAATTAAAAAAAAAAAAATTATTTACTGAACATTTCAATTTAAAAATATTAAAAAAAAAATTAATTTAAAAAATTAATTTTAAAATTTTTCCATTTGACTTTGAAATATATTTTTTTTTAATATTTAATTCCAAGGTCTCAAAATTAAAATTCTTAAAAAAAAAAATAAAAATTAATGTTCATAATAAAAATTCTATACAAAAATGTTAATTATCTGATATTAATTATATTCTGTGTCATTCAACAACAAAAACGAACAATTTTTCAATCAATATTCAAGTCTCGCAAAAAGTCCGCTAATTTATCGCGTCGTCTCTACTTCTGATAAAAATATAAAATTAAAAAAAAAGTATTACGCACATTATATAATTTAATCTAATCTATAACATTTTTAGCTATTTTTTTTTCGTTCGAGACTCACAACGACAATAACAATCAAGCAAACACTCACATTCATTATTTAAGAGAAACACTCCCCAATCAATAGACACACAACAAAACAACAACAACTGAGTAGCAAACCGAACGAGTAAATAAGCTAATGTTGTTAATCTAATCTATTGTTATATATTTTTCTATTTTTTAATGACAATCTCGAATTTGAGTAGTAGCCACACGATGAATAGATAAATCCTGCGTTTGATAAAAACGCTTTTTTTTCGTTCTGTGGACCAAAAATTGAGATTTTTTCGTGAGAGCGATCTCAATTTTATTTATTGGTCGTGTTTTGTCGTCGTCGTCGTCGCGCTCGGCATGCATACTTGTAACATGTGCGCCGTGTGCTTGCTTGGAAACTTGTTTTTTTTTTCAATTAATAGTTTCAACGTCTCTCTGATTTTTTTTTCTGTAACATGCACAATGTAATCGTAGCTCATTTTCATTTGAATAATAATAATAGAGTGTAAGAATAATGCATTCGAGTAGTACGATTCGTAAATAATTTGTAGGTTACTAAAGGGTGGTGTTTGTTTTCATAAATATTATTTTTTTTCTTCACCCTGTAACGGGAGTTTTGTTGTTTTTTCGCCAAATTCGGGGATTTCTCGACGCCTTTCTTCCACGAAAACACTTTTCAAGGCGTTTTTATGGCGAAATCTCTTCATGCAGGTATCTGACTCGACGAAAAAAATATTTTTTTGCTTTGTGTGAAGAGCACTTGAAACGCAAAAAAAAGTTTTGTAGCCTCGCGAGTCCATTGACCTTTGCCAAAAAGCTCTTATTACATCATCGTTCGCCCTCAGACGCGACGTTTGTTGCATTTTCTCAAATTTTTCACAAATATTACGTCGTTTTTTTCTCCTCTCCATACAAAATAGCCACACAGGCAGGCGAGTACAAAGATGCGAAAATGTTTTTTTTTTCGCGAATTTTTTGCACACAATTTTTTTTTTTGCTGATTTTTTTCGCAATTTTTCGCCAAAATTTCCGCGTTGATGGCACTTTTTCGCTGTTTTTGTGTGAAAAAAGCGGAAACATTTTCGGTCTTTGCAACAGCCTTAATACAAAAATGGCCACAATATTACACACGCCATTACTGGCATTCTAATTTTTCACTTTTTCCGCGGAAAAGGCAGCAGCTCGGCAGTGATCTCGATGCGTTTGCGATGCAGCACTCACCCTTGGTCAAATTTAAACAGGAATTTAGCTATTTAGAATTATTGTAACGCTAAAAAAATACTAGAATTGTTCTTTAATCACTTGAACCTCAAATACTAGCAAAACTGACAAAACTTGTACAAGGCGTCGTCCATCAATGGCGTCGGATGTAAATAGGGCATGTTTTTACCTCTTCCCCCGTGTAATTGGAAAACTTTGAAGTTTGTCGAAAATTTTATTTTTTAAAAGTTTTTTTAAATTTTTATTTTCTTTTAAAAAAAAAAATAAAAATTTTAAAAGAAAATTAAAAAAAAATCTTAATTAAATTCAAAATTTATTAAAAAAAAAAATAAAAGTTTCAAAATATTTAAAGAATTAATTTTGATAAAATTATAACAAAATATCAGAAAATTTTAATGAATTTTTATTTCGCAAATGAGAATGCAAAAATCCATTATAAATTTGTTGAAATTTTCCTCCCTTTAAACTTTCAACGCCATTACTGGATGACGCCCAATAAAATTTGCCATTTTGCTAATTCAAATATTGTTATATGGACTTGAATTAGCAGGTTGGTGTCAAAAATTAACATTTTGAGTGAGATTACATAATTTTTACTCTTCAAATATCGAAAGAAGGGATCAATTTGAGCATTTCATGGAAGAACTTTTTAAAAAAATTATTTGAAATTTATTAGATATGAGCATTGAAAACTCAACGTGGTTCTATGGAATCCTGTATGAGAATCCCAATGCACAAAAATAATCTTGGGTAAGGCCAAAACAACTATGAAAAATGGTTTCTAATTTTTTGAAACATTCAAAAGGGGGTGTTATTAGAGATTATTCCAATTTTTATACTTTCATAAAAATCGTTAAAAAATTAATTTAAGTGTTTTTATGTTAATTTTAAAAATTTTATTCAGAGGGGCTCTAATTTATCATTTTTAATCATTTTGAAAAAAAATTTTCCTTTGACATAGTTTTGTTTTAAAAACTAAATCAAGAGAAAAAAAACTGTGTCAAAAACTGTGTCAAAGAAATTTTTGTCAAATCTTGCTCCAAATGGATGAAATTTTGTCAGAGGGCTCTAATTTATCATTTTTAATCATTTTATAACTTAAAACTGCTAAAAAATTGAAACTGAAAAAAAATTTTTTCTTTGACACAGTTTTGTTTATAACTCAAAACTGCCAAAAAATTGAAACTGAAAAAATTTTTTTTCTTTGACATAGTTTTGTTTTAAAAACTAAATCAAGAGAAAAAAAACTGTGTCAAAAACTGTGTCAAAGCAATTTTTGTCAAATCTTGCTCCAAATGGATTGAAATTTGTCAGAGGGCTCTAATTTATCATTTTTAATCATTTTGTAACTCAAAACTGCCAAAAAATTGAAACTGAAAAAAAATTTTTTCTTTGACATAGTTTTGTTTTAAAAACTAAATCAAGAGCAAAAAAACTGTGTCAAAAACTGTGTCAAAGCAATTTTTGTCAAATCTTGCTCCAAATGGATTGAAATTTGTCAGAGGGCTCTAATTTATCATTTTTAATCATTTTGTAACTCAAAACTGCCAAAAAATTGAAACTGAAAAAAATTTTTTTCTTTGACACAGTTTTGATTTGAAAACTAAATCAAGAGCAAAAAAACTGTGTTAAAGCACTTTTTGACAAATCTTGCTCCAAATGGATTAAAATTTGTCAGAGGGCTCTAATTTATCATTTTTAATCATTTTGTAACTCAAAACTGCCAAAAAAAAAACTGTGTCAAAGCAATTTTTGTCAAATCTTGCTCCAAATGGATTGAAATTTGTCAGAGGGCTCTAATTTATCATTTTTAATCATTTTATAACTCAAAACTGCCAAAAAATTGAAACTGAAAAAAAATTTTTTTTTCAGTTTTGTTTTTTCAAGAGACATAGTTTTGTTTTAAAAACTAAATCAAAAACTGTGTCAAAGCCATTTTTGTCAAATCTTGCTCCAAATGGATTAAAATTTGTCAGAGGGCTCTAATTTATCATTTTTAATCATTTTGTAACTCAAAACTGCCAAAAAATTGAAACTGAAAAAAATTTTTTTCTTTGACATAGTTTTGTTTTAAAAACTAAATCAAGAGAAAAAAAAACTGTGTCAAAAACTGTGTCAAAGCAATTTTTGTCAAATCTTGCTCCAAATGGATTGAAATTTGTCAGAGGGCTCTAATTTATCATTTTTAATCATTTTGTAACTCAAAACTGCCAAAAAATTGAAACTGAAAAAAAATTTTTTCTTTGACATAGTTTTGTTTTGAAAACTAAATCAAGAGCAAAACTATGTCAAAAACTGTGTCAAAAACTGTGTCAAAGCAATTTTTGTCAAATCTTGCTCCAAATGGATTGAAATTTGTCAGAGGGCTCTAATTTATCATTTTTAATCATTTTGTAACTCAAAACTGCCAAAAAATTGAAACTGAAAAAAAATTTTTTCTTTGACATAGTTTTGTTTTGAAAACTAAATCAAGAGCAAAAAAACTGTGTCAAAAACTGTGTCAAAGCAATTTTTGTCAAATCTTGCTCCAAATGGATTGAAATTTGTCAGAGGGCTCTAATTTATCATTTTTAATCATTTTATAACTCAAAACTGCCAAAAAATTGAAACTGAAAAAAAATTTTTTCTTTGACACAGTTTTGTTTTGAAAACTAAATCAAGAGCAAAAACTATGTCAAAAACTGTGTCAAAAACTGTGTCAAAGAAATTTTTGTCAAATCTTGCTCCAAATGGATAAAAATTTATCAGAGGGCTCTAATTTATCATTTTTAATCATTTTTTAACTTAAAACTGCTAAAAAATTGAAACTGAAAAAAAATTTTTTCTTTGACACAGTTTTGTTTTGAAAACTAAATCAAGAGCAAAACTAAATCAAAAACTGTGTCAAAAACTATGTCAAAGCAATTTTTGTCAAATCTTGCTCCAAATGGATAAAAATTTATCAGAGGGCTCTAATTTATCATTTTTATTCATTTTGTAACTCAAAACTGCCAAAAAATTGAAACTGAAAAAAAAATTTTCTTTGACATGGTTTTGTTTTGAAAACTAAATCAATTTAAATTTAAAACGATTTTAGATCGAAATTAAAAATATTTTAAATTTATTTTTATTTTATCGCTTTCATCAGTTTAAAATTCAATTTCAATTCATAATATGAGAACTGCAATTTTAATTTTAACAGAATTTTAGATATTTTCATAATTTCAACTCATAATTTCTTAATTTTTGGAAATGTGAAACATTTTTGATTTTTGTATCGACCTAATTATGTTGGCGTTTGCCCAGAGACACAAAATTAAGTTTTCATAAACAGTATGAAAATTCGTACATCATACGGAGCCCAAGACAAAAAGAACTTTTACGCAGTCCGAAAAATCCAGAATCAAAAGAAAAAAAAATCCATCGTGCATTACGAATTTTAACCAAAAAAACAAAAATTTATTTGCAAATTTCGCCGTAAAACCCATCACGAAATCATGTCAGACTGGGATCAAGTAACAGTGTTGCGCAAAAAGGCGCCCAAAGCGGCCCAAATGAAGACCGAAAGTGCCATTAACCAGGCACGGCGTCAAGGGCTCGAAGTTGAAACGACACAGAAATTCGGTGCTGGCACGAATAAACAACACGTCGCCACAAAAAACACTGCCAAGTTGGATCGCGAAACGGAGGAACTGAAACACAATTCCATCAAGCCCGACGTTGCCAGGACCATTATGCAGGGTCGCCAGGCAAAGGGATGGAGCCAGAAGGATTTGGCGACGAAAATTTGCGAAAAGCCACAAATTGTCAACGATTACGAGGCGAGTCGCGGCATCCCGAATAACGTCATTCTCGGCAAGATCGAGCGGGCGATTGGCTTAAAATTGCGCGGAAAAGATATCGGTCAGCCAATTGTGCCTCCTGGTAAGAAGTAGATGCGCAACAGTCAGGAGGCGTAGTCGCCGCATTTCACACTTATGAGACTAAAACGGAAGTAAAATTAGTGTCGCAAAAAAAATAAATTTAAAAACTTGGAATCTTTCATCGTCACTTAATATAAAAAAAACAATTTTTCTACATTTATTTACATTTTTAGTCATTTTTTATTTTATAAGGAGATAAATGAGGTCATTTTTCTGTCTCTGCATAAACATTTGTGAGATAATTTGTGAATTTGAAGCAAATAAAAACAATAAGCCGTAATCTAATGAAGAAAAAAAAAACAAATTTAAAGATTTTTAACTAATTTTATTATTTAATCTACGTTTAACATTTTTTTAACAATCTACATTAATTAAAGTTAAAGACGTCTTTTTTAAAGCAATCTCCTTAGAATTTTGTTATTTTGCGAGAAAATTGCACAAATTTCTTAAATTTTTTTTTAATTTTTATGAATTTTACGAACTTAAATTTTTTCAAAAAAAAAATTATTTTTTTAATTTTATGAATTTTTTTTTTAACTTTTAAAGAGAATTTTATAAAAAATTGTAATTTTTTTAAATAAAAAATTTAAAATTTAAGATTTTTTTTTGAAAAATTTAAAAAATATTTCTAAAAAATTTAATTTTCGATTTTTTGATAATTTTTCATGAAAAATTTGATGAATACTTATTAAAAAAAATTTAAAAAATTTTTTTTATATTTCAGAATTATTTTTTTTAAAGAAAATGCATTTAAAAAATAAAAAATTTAAATAATTTTGTTTAAAAAAAATTTTTTAAGACAAAAAATTTAATTTTTATAAAAATTTGGAAGAAATTTGTCTTATGAAGTCTTTCAAAACTAAAAAAATTGAAAAAATCAGAAATTTGTTCAATTTTCTCGCAAAATAACAGTTAAAATATCATTTCAACTATAAAAAATCTCTTGTCAAGTCTTTCCGTTCGACTGTTTCTGTCGAAATTTCGTCGAATATTTGTAAAAGTCGGACATTTCAAAGGGTTTCTCCTCCTCCTGATACGCTTGTACGATTTTTCCTTCCTCCACAATTGTCACGTTGGGGCTTTCGTTCAACAGGGGACTCTGAATGCCCACAATGGGACTTGCAAAGAGCGAATTTGACGGCGAAACGGCGTTCTGTTGTTGATGCATCATCACCGAATTCGGTCGTTCCGCGGGAATTTCTGGGGTGCGAGGCGACGCAACGCGATTCATTGTTGCCGTAGATCCGCTTCGTGAATACATTCGATGATTTCCGTTGTCCAGGTGATTAACGGAATATTCGCTGGGGGCGCGTGAAAGCAAAGGCGGCGGCGGAGGAGACACGCCCGAAAGAATATTGGCATTTTGGAGGTCTTGTCGATGATATTGCTTCTTGGCTGGAAGAGGAGGCGTGGGCGAACAAGGCTTTGGTTCGTCAAATTCGGGCTCGTCAAGGGATGTCTCGCACCTGAAATGAAGGTTTTTGTTAGAAAATTCGTTTAAAAAGTAAGTTTTGGAGGTTTTTACCATTTTTTCTCGCGACGACGAGCTTCAGCGTCATCCGCTAACGCAGCAGTCATGTCAATGTTGCCCGTGGAAATGGCTTTTGTGGATTGCAGTTGGAGCTTTTTTGTCGTTGAAGCACTTCGTCGGTCAAGACTAGCGTATTTGTTGTCTACCGGGAACCAAATTCGTTCGTTGTTTGCCATAGAGAGCCAGTATCCTAGAAGAAAAAAAAAATTTTATAATCTTGCATGAAAGAATTTTCGTATTTTCCACAAAAAAATTTTTTTTTTGAAAGAAACATTTTTGTTATATTCAAAATTTGACTCTTAGGCTCTGATTTTTTAGAAAAAAATTTTAAAATATTTATTTTTTAAACTTTAAAAGTTCTTCGTTTGAAAATCTTTTCAAATTGGAGGAAAATTCGAAAATCCAATCAAAATAAAAAAAAAAGTTAAAAATTTATTGAAAAAAAGAAAGAAATTATTAAAAAATTTGGAAAACTTTTAAATTGAATTGAAAGAAAAATTCATAAAACCTCAAATTTCGGGGAATAACTTGAAATACTCCGAGAAAATTTAAAAAAAAAATCTTAATTAAAAACAAAAAATTTGATTTATCAAAAAAAAAAAATATTAAAATTCCTTCAAAATTTGTAATTTTTTTATAATTTTGAAAAAAAAAATTTGGGACAAAAACATCGGAAAAAATTTGGAACGGCCTAAATTGGAAAAAAAAATCTAAAATTTTTTAAGTTTTTGAAAAAAAAATTATTTTGAAAATTTTGAAAAAATTTAAAAAAATCAGAAAAAAATTCAAAATTTTTTTAAACTTTCTAAAAGTAATTTTTTTTGAGAAAAATTTAAGAAATATTTATAGAAAAGTTTTAAAATTAAAAAATAAATTTAAATTTTTTTTTTTTTAAATTTTTAAAATTAGAAGAATTATTAGAAGTAAAATTTACAAAAATTCGAAAATCTGTTCAAAATTTGGGGAGTTTTAAAAAATGTTTAATTTTTCATAATTTTTAGGGAAATTAGTTGATTTGGAACAAATTTTTGCCAAATTTTAGAGAAAAATAATGAAAAATTGTTTTTTTTAAATTAAAATTTCAATAAAAATATTTCTGTTTATTTTTTTTGTAAATATTTTGAAGAAAATTTTTGAAAAATAATTCGAAATTTTCATAAAAATTTTCTCAAATTAATTTAAAAATTATTTTCTGAATTTTACAAAAATATGTGAAAAATTGCAAATTCGAATAATTTGAAGAAAAATCATTGAAAATTTAAAAAAAAATTCTAAAACTTTAAAATTTCTAAAGAAATAAAAAAAAAAATAAATTTATAAAAAACTAAATTTTTGAATGTTAAAGAATTGCATTTTTTGTAAACTAAAAAAAAAATAAAAATTTTTAAAAATTCTTGAAATTATAAAAAAAAATTTTTAATAGAAAAAAAAAACAAAAAAAAAATAATTTTAAACGAAAAAAAAATTTTTTTTAATGAAATGTTGTTCAAAAAAAAAAAACTTACCTCCCGGAGCTTGTTGAACAGATTCAATCCGATCCACTAAACTCCCTGTCGGATCATGAGCCGTCATCGAATTTGACGATAACGGAGTTACAGGAGACGCCGGTGCTTTTTGCAAATACCTTTCACTCGACGTCGGAGTTGTCGTCACCAAATTCGGTGAAAATTGATTCCCATTCGAATCGAAAATTTGTCCCGTGCCATGATGTCGATGATGCTGCGGCGAACTATTGAGCTGCCGAATTGCCGTCGGCGGAAGTTGAATCGTGTTATGATGATAATGCTTCGAACCCCGATTTCCCTGCTGCACGCCCTTTGGATATCCGCTCATTGTTGCCGACGATCCGACATTCACCGGGTAGTGATAATGCAGCTGCGGCGGCGAATTGAAGTGATACGCGAGTTGCTGCTGATACGGATGATTGTACGCGTGATACGGCAACGTTGGCGTCACGGGCGATTGTTTTCCGGAATTTTCGTATTCCTGTCGCGTTCCGAAGCTGTCGTGACGCGTTCGCATTTGCGGCGTATTGAACATGTGATGCGCCTGCTTGTGATGCGCATTCGGGGAATTTGTGACGGAATTTGAGCGGATTGCGGATTTTCGGTCGACAGCGAGGGTCGCGGATACGGGTTTGTTGTTGTACACCGCAAGACGACTGTTTGCCATGCCGGGCGGCGGACTTTTGTGCAAATTTATGTCGTCTTGCGTCTGTTTGATCTGCCGCTGCGCTTGGAGTTTCTTTAGTTTGCTCAAATTTTGATTGATTGCAATGAGCTTCTGTTGCGCCGCGTCGTACGTTTGTTTGTGAATTTTTATGGCGTTTTTCGATAACGTCGCGTCACTTGCCAAACGTAACGACGCTTCGCAAATTTGTTGCTGGATTTGTTTCTCCAGCATGAGTTTGTTGATTTCATCTTCGCCGTTGTTGTTGGTGCCCAGCAAATTTTCCGGGAGTTTGAAACTTGTGCCGACGCGTCGTCTTAAAGTTTGCGTCGAAGCATTTACGTCTGTCGAGCCAAAATCCACAGGATAGACTCCGATTATTTGTGCCTCCTAAAAAAAAAATTATTTTAAGAAAAAAATATTTTTTTAAATGAGGAAAAAACTTACTTCTCGACACACTTGTTGCAGTTGATTGTACTTTTCGTTGAGCTTCTTTTCCAATTCCTCCTTTTTGCGTTTCAGGAGTTGAACTTTTGTTGCACTATTTGTCATGATACTCTTGGTACCGCTACTTACACTATTAGAGCGTCGTGAAACAGCGTCGTCAAATCTGTCGTCAATACTGATATTACTTAATTTGTCACTCAAGGCATCACCTGAAGTTAAAAGAATTAAAAAAATCATAAGTAAAATATTAAAAAAAAAAACATAAAAAAATAAAGATAAAATAAAAATAAAAAAATTAATTTAAAATAATTTATTAAGTATTAAATTTAAAAAAACTAAATTTTAAAAATTAAAAGTAAAACAAAAAAAATAAAATAAATAAAATTGTTATTAAAAATAATTTAATAAAATTAAATAAAAATAAAAATTAATTTAATTAATAATTTAATAATAAATTTTAAAATATTTAAAATATTTTTTAATTTAAAAATTATTTAATTAATTTTTTTTAATAAAAATATAAATATATTAAATAGTTTTTATTAATTTTAATTAAATTAAATTTTATATATTAGAACATAATAAAAAAAAATAAATAAATAAATAAAACATCTTAAAAAAAGAAAAACTAAATTAAAATATTTTTGTAAAAAAAAAAACAAAATATTTTAATAGAAGGTCGATAAAAAAATTAAGAAAAAATCCTTTATTTTTCTAATATATTAAAAGATATTTGAAAAATATTTTAAAAATTTAATTTAATTCAAATTTAGTTTCAATTTTTTTTGAGCATCTTAAAAATTTTTGGATTTAATTTGAACCAATTTACATGAAAAATTAATTAAATAATTTTTTTAAATAGGAAGCTTAAGCTTAATAAAAAAGACTTAAATTTTCAAAATTCAGGAAAAATTCAAACGTTAATTTGAAAAACAATTTTTTTTTTTTGAAAAATAAAATTAATTATACATATTTAATAATGTTAATAAAAAATAAATTTTTAATAAAACTCAATAAGTTTAATAAAAAAATTAATTAATTAAAAAATTTAAAATTAATTAATAAAATTCATTAATTAATTAATTTTTTTAATTTAAATTTTATTTACTTTAAGCTAAACTATTTACTTTTGACTTAAAATAATTTTCGAGCCTTCCTAAAAACAACCAGTCGTTCGAATCAATTGATTATTGAGACGAATAAAAGTAGTAAAAATAACACTTCCATCTATGAAATATTCGAACAAGCTCAAAAATTTGTTTAAAACTTCAAATAATTCTCGCTTTTCCGCAAGTTCGTGGCAATCTTAAAGGAAATCCAACGAAAAAATTACAGAAAATCCTATTTAAAAGCCCAAAAATAAATTTTAAACTCAAAATTTTAAATTTCTTCAATTTTTCCTTTAAAAAATTGAATTTTCTTTAATTTTTTCATTAAAAATCCTCAAAATTTTTCTATCGATCGACACACATAATCCAAAAGTGCAATTTTCCTTCCTTCATTGGTCAAAATAATTGTGATTGTCAAACAATTTCATCCAATCACGAAACAAAACTTTCGAACCGTATGTCACGTACAGCGTACGAAAGCACGTATGAATGCGCAGGCTGAACAATTTGAGTTTTTTTCGCTGTTCGCTGGCCTGGCTGCAAAAAAAGGTAATTTCACTCGCAAAAGTCGCACGAAACACACGCAAATTATCGCAAAAACATTCCTCGAGCCCCTCGAAACCGTGTTAAAGGTCACATTTGTTGTTTCTCCGCAGAACAAGGTGCAAACTACCGAGCTGAAGAAAAAATCTTAATTGGGGCGACACAACTGTGTGCTGGACTGTGTGTGTGCAAGAAGAGAGAAAAATTCTCGTCGTAAAAAAAAAAATAAAAAAAAAATTTAAAGTCAACAAAGGCAAAAAAAATCAACAAATATGGGAAATGAGTCGTCTTTGCCGATGGAGCTGTGCTCCAACTTTGATGCCGATGAAATTCGTCGCTTGGGCAAGCGTTTCAAGAAACTCGATTTGGATAATTCGGGCGCCCTGAGCATCGACGAGTTCATGTCGCTGCCGGAATTGCAACAGAATCCGCTCGTGCAACGCGTGATCGATATTTTCGATGCCGATGGCAATGGCGAAGTGGACTTTAAGGAGTTCATTCAGGGCGTGTCGCAGTTCAGTGTCAAGGGCGACAAGTTGTCCAAGCTGAAATTCGCGTTTCGCATCTACGACATGGACAACGACGGCTACATCTCGAACGGCGAACTCTTTCAAGTACTTAAGATGATGGTCGGCAACAACTTAAAAGACACACAACTGCAACAAATTGTCGACAAAACGATCGTCTTCTCCGACAAAGACGAGGACGGCAAGATCTCATTCGAGGAATTTTGTGCAGTCGTCGGCAACACAGATATCCACAAAAAGATGGTTGTTGACGTTTAGTTGCTTAGGTTTCATTAAAAAAAAAACACAAAAATTATCATACTACTACATTTACTATTTAAAATGAATTTTCACCAGTTAAAAATCTCTCTTGATAAAAAAAAATGCAAACAAGTGTGCTACTACATTAAAAAAAAAAATAAATAGGAACGTACCTAATTTTATCATCATAAAAAAATTTTAAAAGCGATAAAAGAGATAAAAATCATTTTAACCGACATTTTTTGCCTTCTTCCGTTTGTTCACGTCGAAGTAAACATTTAATATTAAAAAAAATAAATAATTAGCGAAAAATGATGAATTTAAATAAAAATAAATAAATATCAAATACTAAAAATCTAAAATTTTAAGGATAAAAAAAATTATATTGTATGTGTGTGTATGTAAATATTTCTGTTAAATGTCCTTTTTATGTACTTTTCATCTCTCATTATAAAAAAAAAATGAAAAAAAAAGTTCTAAAAAAATCATATTCGAATATTATATTATATTACATTAAATTTATTATATTATTACAGAAAGATGATGAGTTCTATTGTTAACATTTAAAAAAAAAATAAAAATATTCTATCGACTACTATTATGCGTTTGTTCTATTTTTTTCATTATTTTGATTTTTTTTTTGTTGAGAGCGCACGAAAAAAAAAATGTTTAAAAATAGATTATTTTGTTGTAATGGATGCTAATCGTGTTTCTATCATCACAGTGAGAATTTTCACCTTGATACGGTTGTGATTAGGTTTCACCTTGGAGGATTTAATTTTTTGTTTAGTTTTATTTTTTAAAAGTTTTTTTTTAATAAATAAGTTTTTTGTCATGTTCTGCAGTTAAATTTAAAAAAAATTAAATGAAAAAATGCAAAATAAGGCCTTTGCGAGTTATGAAGTTGATTTTTTGATTTGTGCCCTGAAAGTTTTATTTTTTGCAGGATGGAAAAAATTATTTTTTACTTAATTGACTTTAATTCGAGATTTCAAGTAGCTAAAAAGCTACAATAAATTTATTTTCATTAAAAAAATTATTAATTTAAAGATAATTTTTTTTTTAATTAAAATCAAGCCAATTTTTAAAAGTTACAAAAACTTTTGATTTTAGTTTCAGTACAAAAAAAGTTAATTACTTAGTTTCTTAATTAATTATATTTTTTTCGAGGAAAGATATTTGATTTTTTTTTTTGCAAAAATAAAATTTTTAGAAATTTAGAAAAAAAATTGAAAGAAATTCTTTTACGTAAAATAAAAAATTAATTTTATTTTGAATTTTGAAATTGAAATTTGTCAAAAAATAATTTTTTAAAAAATTATCGAAAGAAGAAATTCATCAATTTAAAAAAAAAGAAAAAATAATTTTTTAAATTTAAATTTTATTTTTTTAAATTTTATCTACATGTTAATTTTTTTTCTGAACCTTTATAATTGATTTTTTTTTTTAATTCTTTACAAATAAATATTTTTTCTTTTAAGAGATCTGTGAATTTAAAAAAAATTTTCAAATATTGTAAAGGCCTAACTTTTTTTGGAAACATGAAAAACTTTTTGTTTTAGTGATTTATGAGTATTAATGCCGCAAGTTTAAAATAAATATGTGACCTTTAAGTCAATAGAATAACTTAAACAAGGAAAACTTTGACATTAAAAAAACATTTAAAGTACTTTAATTGATTTTCGAAAAAGTTTTTATTTGTTTTTAGTTTTTCATTTTATCAAAATTCATTCATTTAAATCAAAACGTTAATTTTAAAAATATAGAAATAAATTAAAAATTTTGAATTTTTTTTTCTTTTACGTTAAAATAAAAAAAAAATAATTTTTTAAAAAAATTTTTACTAAAAAATTTCAAAAATTAATTTTTAAAAAATTATCGATAGAAGAATTTCATCAATTTATCGAAAAAAATATATTTTTTTTAAATTTAAAATTATTTTTTTTTATTTTATTCACATGTTAAATTCTCTGGAAAATTCTCAAAAGTCATAAATTCAGAAAAAAATTTAAAGGTAATTTATTTAAAAAAAATCTAATAATTTAAAAAATTTAGATCTAAGCTTAATTCCAATGAGTTTTTTAATATTAAAAGCATTAAAATTGATAATATTTAATTTTATTCCGCAAAAGCCGAAAAATATCATAAATTTTCATTTTTTTTTATCGATACACTTGTTACTCTTTTTATTGACAAAAAAAACTTTCTTTTACTCGGAAAAAAATAAACATTCACTTTCGTCCCATACATCAATGCATTATTCTAGACTTGACTCGTGTTTCACCTGACATGACATGCACCTATTTTCCCACATGCATCATCGCTGCGAAATTGCATTTTAAAATTTTCCTAAAAATTGCACGTCAATCAAGGACGAAGCATTTTAAGGCGCAATAAATTGATCAAACTGTTTTTTGTTTATCGGATCCTAAAAAACGTAGGTACTAATTTTTTGTTGTTTGTTTCAAAAGGTGTTTTAAATAATTTTTTTTTGTATGTAGGCAACATTACTCAATGCTATTTAAAAGATATTTAACATTGATAAAAATAATTGGGTAGGACCATTAAGTGAGTAACACGGAGGATGAGTCACTTTGAAATGAAAAATTTTTGTTCAAAAAAAAGCTCTGAATCTCTTTTTAACCCTTTTACTTGATCAACGAGAGTCACTGAATCATAAACATCGGTACATATAAAGAAGAAAATCTTTCACTGAAATGAATCATAATTTTGGATTTTCATGTTTTTGGCATTTTTGTGATATTGGGGTCACTTTTGCTTGTGCCTTGTGACACTGGGTACAACTTAAGATCGAACTTAATTGAAAATAAATGATAAAAACCAATAAAAACTAATTAAAAATGATAAATAACAATAAATAATAAGACATACCCATTATTGTAATCGACGCATAATTTTAAACGTAAAATAATGATAAAACTTAAACATTTATTCGAGAAATTTCATTGTAACACATAAAAACACAATTAATTACACATGTTAGAGACAAAATTATTTGCAAAAATATCGGAAAATTATGAAAAATAATAAAAAACACAAGCTTGTTTACTAAATCGTTAAAACAGTGTGAGACGTTTGAAAGTGATAAATGTCAGGATGTTGTGGGTTTTAATTGAAAAAGACAGTAGTTGTTCATTTTGAGACGAATGAAAGTGATAAATGGAATCAGTGTCGTAGAAAAAATGGGGGTCAAGCTATTTAACTTTATGGAAATTTCAGGAATTTTTAGGAAAATTTCGAATTTAGAGGAAATTTTGATACTACGCCAACCCCTAAGCCTTTTGGCAGAAATGGGAAATTTTTATTATTTTAATTATAGAAAAAATTATTATTAATAAAGGCAAAGAAGGAAAAAGAAGATAAAGAAGGAAATTGTAATACTATAGAATTATATAAAATCTTTCAAAAAATTTCTAATGAAATTTTATTTGAATGATAAGCAGGAAAAAGCTAAAAGATATTTATTTAAAAATCGAGGAGATTTGAGTGAAAATCATCTTCAGAATGAATATTTATTCAATTTTAGCTTTGAAACCCATCAAAAGTTGGTTAAATCTTGACGTGAGAAAAAAACAACGGTTTTTGCTCCTCATATGATAAAACCGTTGTTTTTCTTATTTCTTCAAAAATCGAGGAGATTTGAGTGAAAATCATCTTTAGAATGAATATTTATTCAATTTTAGCTTTGAAACCCATCAAAAGTTGGTTGAATCTTGACGTGAGAAAAAAACAACGGTTTTTGCTCCTCATATGATGACTTGAGAAAAAAATCGTATCAACTTTAGAATGAATATTTATTAATTTTTAGCTTTGAAACCCATCAAAAGTTGGTTGAAAATTGACTTGCGAAAAAAAATACGATTTTTGCTCCTCATATGATAAAATCGTACTTTTTTTTTATTTCATCAAAAATCGATCAGATTTCAATGGAAATCAACTTTAGAATGAATATTTATTAACTTTTAGCTTTGAAACCCATCAAAAATTGGTTGAAAATTGACTTGAGAAAAAAGTACGATTTTTGCTCCTCATATGATAAAATCGTACTTTTTTTTATTTGATCAAAAATCGATCAGATATCAATGGAAATCAACTTTAGAATGCATATTTATTAACTTTTAGCTTTAAAACCCATCAAAAATTGGTTGAAAAGTGACTTGAGAAAAAAAGTACGATTTTTGCTCCTCATATGATAAAATCGTACTTTTTTTTATTTGATCAAAAATCGATCAGATATCAATGGAAATCAACTTTAGAATGCATATTTATTAACTTTTAGCTTTAAAACCCATCAAAATTTGGTTGAAAAGTGACTTGAGAAAAAAAGTACGATTTTTGCTCCTCATATGATAAAATCGTACTTTTTTTATTTGATCAAAAATCGATCAGATATCAATGGAAATCAACTTTAGAATGCATATTTATTAACTTTTAGATAAAAAGTTCGGAAAATTGAAATGAGGAGTATGAAATTGTAAAGTGAGCACTACAATAAAGAGTAGGTATGTAATATCGAAATGCGATATAGTATGTCGTTCTTTAGACGACTACTTTTTCTATTTTTTTTAATACTCACCTGATTTCATTAAATTTTGAAAATTTAACTCTACCGTTAATGGGGTCTTATTGCCCCTTCCCAAATCCCATCCAACTACAACTCTGTCCAAAAATTTATCAATTTCATTCGTCTCACTACTGCCTTCTTCAGCATTACAAACCCCTTCTAAAACTTGAATTAACGTATGGCAAATTCCATTCTTGATTCATAACAAGACCAACTTCAACCCAAAAAAAATTAATTTTAATCAAATTCTGCCGTAACTCTCGTGCAATTTCTGTGTGTCAAAAACTCCCCGTGCAAAGATGGATAGCAAAGGACGCAATGTGATCGTTTGCGACAACGGAACAGGAGTAAGTCCCTCATTCCCTCATTTAATCATCGACCACCAACTGGGCAGGGCTGAAAGATAAGAAACTAAAATTTTCTCTTGTGTTTTTTTCGTAGTTTGTGAAATGCGGATATGCCGGAAGCAACTTCCCCGCACACATTTTCCCATCAATGGTTGGCCGTCCCATCATTCGAGCCGTCAACAAAATCGGAGATATAGAAATTAAGGTGAGCTAAATTTCCTCTTGAGGGACGTATACAATTCGTGACTCATTGATGCATTTCAAAAAAAAAAAAAAAAAAAAATTAAAGATAAAGATTTAACGTCGACTTAAATTTCGTTTTTGCAAATATTTCAGGATTTATATATCGATGTAAGTCCGAAAAATTGTTTAGTTTGTTTTTTTCCACTGAAATTTGTCAATCATTAACTAAACATTTTCGCCGCTAACATTTTTCTAATGTTTTTTCGTAATTTTTTGTCAATTGGACTCACTTAACTCGAAATTTTTTCCCATAAAAACTTAATCCTAAAATTATTTTGCATCCTTTGCACGCTGCTTTGTCATTTCTTCAACATATCATTCATTCATGATTCAAAATTGATCAAAAAACAGGAAGCAGATGCAACGTTACCTGTAAGTACCGAGAGACTCCGAGAGTTTCTGACATGATTGGCGTGTTTTGTAGCATTTTTCGTTGATTTTTGAGTATTTTTGAGATTTTTCTTAGTTTTTTTGAGTATTTTTTCGTTTTTTTTATCATAAAATTCTGATTTTTTCTTAAAAAAATTAATTTTCATCTCAATTTTTTTAGGATTTAATGGTTGGCGATGAAGCCTCGTCACTCCGTAGCATGCTGGAAGTCTCCTACCCGATGGAGAATGGCGTCGTGCGTAACTGGGAGGACATGTGTCACGTATGGGACTACACATTTGGCCCGAAAAAGATGAACATCGACCCAAAAAACACGAAAATCCTGCTAACGGAGCCCCCGATGAATCCGCTCAAGAATCGCGAGAAAATGATCGAAGTCATGTTCGAAAAATACGAATTCGATTCGGCGTACATTGCCATCCAAGCCGTTCTCACACTTTACGCACAAGGCTTAATTTCGGGCGTCGTCATTGACTCGGGTGACGGCGTGACGCACATTTGCCCGGTTTACGAGGAATTCGCGTTGCCCCATCTGACGCGACGACTCGACATTGCCGGGCGCGATATCACGCGTTACTTGATAAAACTTCTGCTGTTGCGTGGTTACGCTTTTAATCATTCCGCTGACTTTGAAACGGTCCGTATGATGAAGGAGAAATTGTGTTACATCGGTTACGACATCGAGATGGAACAAAAATTGGCATTGGAGACGACAGTGCTCGTTGAATCGTACACGTTGCCCGATGGAAGAGTGATTAAAATTGGAGGAGAGCGATTTGAGGCGCCCGAAGCTCTTTTCCAGCCACATTTGATCAACGTTGAGGGGCAGGGAATCGCAGAACTGGTTTTTTCGACGATTCAAGCGGCGGATATCGATATGCGACCGGAGTTGTACAAGCATATTGTGTTGTCGGGTGGATCGACGATGTATCCGGGGCTTCCGAGTCGCTTGGAGCGTGAGATTAAACAATTGTATCTGGAAAGGGTTCTCAAGAAGGACATTGAAAAATTATCCGTGAGTATTAATTTTGACTTAATGTGACTTAAAATGAGACTTAAGCCAAAAAAATTAAAATTTGTTGACTTAAGCTTAAGTAAAAGTCATTAAGTCTTAAGTTTTTGACTTAAAGATCAATTCTTGATAAAAAAATTAAGATTTTTTTGAACAAAAATCATTAAGTTTTGACTTAAAAGACCTCAAAATGTTGGTTAAATTAACTTAAAAGTTTTAATTTTGACTTAAGTGACTTGAAAATTTTATTTTAGAAATTGAAAGTTAACTTAAAAGTTTTAATTTTGACTTAAAAGATTTAAAATTGTTGCTTAAGTTAACTTAAAAGTTTGAGTTTTGACTTAAGAGACCTCAAACTATTGCTTAAGTTAACTTAAAAGCTTTAATTCTGACTTAAGGGACTTAAAAATTTTATTTTACAAATTGAAAGTTAACTTAAAAGTTTTAATTTTGACTTAAGTGACATAAAACTGTTGCTTAAGTTAACTCAATTTTGACTTAAGAGACCTCAAACTGTTGATTAAGTTAACTTAAAAGTTTTAATTTTGACTTAAGTGACTTAAAAATTTTATTTTACAAATTGAAAGTTAACTTAAAAGTTTTAATTTTGACTTAAAAGATTTAAAATTGTAGCTTAAGTTAACTTAAAAGTTTTAATTTTGACTTAAGTGACTTAAAAATTTTATTTTACAAATTGAAAGTTAACTTAAAAGTTTAAATTTTGACTTAAGAGATTTAAAATTGTTGCTTAAGTTAACTTAAAAGTTTTAATTTTGACTTAAGTGACTTAAAAATTTTATTTTACAAATTGAAAGTTAACTTAAAAGTTTTAATTTTGACTCAAAAGATATAAAACTGTTGCTTAAGTTAATTTAAAAGTTTAAATTTTGACTTAAGAGACCACAAAATGTTGCTTAAGTTAACTTAAAAGTTTTAATTTTGACTTGAAAGTCCACAAAATGTAGCTTAAGTTAACTTAAAAGTTTTAATTTTGACTTAAGAGTCCTCAAACTATTGCTTAAGTCAACTTAAAAAGTTCAATTTTTGACTTAATTCAAAAACTTTTTTAAATCTGAACATTTTCTTACTAAACATTTTCTTGTAGAAATTCAAAATCCGCATCGAAGATCCCCCGAGAAGGAAGGACATGGTCTTCATCGGAGGAGCTGTGCTTGCCGAAGTGACCAAAGATCGCGAGCAATTCTGGATGTCACGACAAGAGTATCTGGAACAAGGATTGGGCGTCCTTAAGAAACTTAGTGCGAAAAATTAGACTGACCTGAGGCATTTTTTTTTCGTTTATAATAATTTTTTATACGATTTTTTCTTTTTCACTAAAGATTACTATTAATATTAGAAAAAAAAATTATTCAATAATTTGTCTGACACTTACAATGTATTCTAATCCTATCGAAAAATTAATAAGTATTAAAAAAGGAGTCAGTTGCGATCAACTTACACACGTTAATAAATAAAAATATTCAGTACTTTGCTCATTCCAGTATGGAATATTGTACAATTTTGATGCTTCATGAAGGAAATTTGCCTTAAAATCCCCCAAAAAATCTTCTAAACGCAAGAACAGGAGTTGACACTGTGTCCATTGTTCGTGTTCGGTGCTTCAATGATGCTATCAACGCTTCCCGTTATCGTCGTTGACTCATAATCCGTTGGTTCATCCTTCAACAAGGGACTTTTTTCGATATTTTTCGTAATTTTACTCTCTCCCGATCTTTTTCTTCGTCGTTTTCGTCGCCAAGCCTCCACACAAGTGTCGAAAACTGCCACGCGAGTCCATTTCCGATACACAAAAGCATTAAAAAGAGCCTGCAATGGATTCAGAATTGCCATAAGAGTCCACGTTGTGAGAATAGTTCGCACTGGAATCATGTCCCAACAGAACCAAAGAATGAAGGAACTAACGAGATTTGGCATCCAACAAATGTAAAAGATGGCATTGATGAAGGAGAATTTTACTTTGAAGCGACGCATCAGGAGACGTTCTTCTTGAGTGATTTGACTGTTTTCGATGCCAAGCTGGTTCTCGAAGAGTTTGGAGGAACGAATGAAAAGCAGCGGGTTTCCGATCATGACACAAACGACGGGGATGTATGTGACGAGATAGATGGGCAGGACACGCAGGATTGCTGTGGAGAGTTGATGGGTGTCGTGACAGCTGAAAAAAAAAATAAAAATTAAAAATTTTTTAAATTTAATTTACGCAAATTTTTTTAAAATTCCTGAAATTCATGAATTTTTCTGAATTTAATTTTATTGAATTTAAATTAAATTTAAATTCATTTTAATTAATTAATAAATAAAAAATAATTTCAAAATAAATTTAAATTTATTTTAATTTTAATTTTTTTTATTAATTTTTTTAAATTTAAATTAATTTATAAATTCTTTATTTTAATTAATTATGTATTTTTAAAATTTTTTGAATTTTATTAATTTTAGCAAATTTTTTAAATTTTTACAATTCTCAGAGTTTTAGAATTTTTTCGAGTATTTTTTTTAAATGAATTTCATTCTCTCAATATATTTTATTTAAAATTTGCGCTGAATAAAATCGTTAAAAAATTAATTTTAATAAAAAAAAATAAATTAAAATGAAAAAAATAATTAAATAAAATAAATTTCTTAATTATTTTCTTCGAAATTTCTCAGTTTAAAAGTTAAAAAAATAATTTATTAATTTTTAATTAATTTATTTTTTTTATTATTTTAAAAAATTAAAAAATGAATAAAATTCTCATTCTTTAAAAAAAATAATAAAGTCAACAAATTCCTTAAAATTTATTATTTTTGAATATTTAAAAAAAATAATTCTTGAACTTAAAAATTTATTTCATATTAATAAAATAAATTTTAAAAAATTAAATTAAATTACCTAATTAAATTAAAAAAAAAATAAATTAAATTGATTAATTTTAAATTTGATTAAAATAAAATTCTCAATTTTTGATTTTTTATAATTTTTTTTAAATTGAATTATTTTATTGAGAAAATTCGAAAAATTTAAGAATATGAAATTTAAAATAAATATTTAAAATACTTTAAAAAAATTTTTTTAAAATATATATTTATCGAATTCTTAATTTTTCGAATTTTCTCAATTTTTTCAGATTTGTTTTTTTTTATTTTTTGAATTAATTTCATTTAAAAATGATTTTTTACTAATTTTAGATACACTTACTCTGCATTCGGTACATAAAGTATCGTCACTCCAATTGCCGTTAATGCTGCACTTGCACTCCACACAATCAAATGGTATCGTCTCAAATACGGCAAGACTCCCTTAAGTATCTGATGAATCGAGATCGCATAAAACATCGTATAGAAAAACGTCGCCGTATAAAAAAACTGCGTCCAAGCCGACGAAATTGCACAAAAAGTCACCGTGTACGTGTCATTGTCCATCGGAATAAAGTTCCGCATGTAACGCCAAACGAGTGAACGCACAAAAACTCCCAGCGTCGCAAACAAATCCGCAATCGCGAGACTCACAATGATGTGACGCCCAATACTGTTGGCACTCATTGACGATCCGCGACGCGATTCACTTTCGTGCCTGAAGAAAATCTGATACAAGGCACCCAAAATGCCCAAACCGCTACTGATGAGGCACGTCGTCACATAACTATCTTTGTTAAACTCGCTCATGAGTTTCACCGCAAAGTCGGAATTATTGCGGTGATGACAGCAGAACGTTTGAATTGTTGGGTCTGCCATTTTTTGATGTTTTTTTCAAAATAAAAATAAATTATTCTTGCATCTTATCACGAATGACGCTGGATGTGCACTAACATGCATCATTAGTCGTCGTGAACTTCATTCAAAAGTGAGATTATTATTAAGTAACGAATCTCAAACAATTCTTATCTCCTGCTCATATTTCGACGTACAGCTCAACATAAGGCGTGCGATGAGTAAAAATGATAAGAAATGACACAAATTTATTGTTGTTTGCTATTTTTTTGAAGACAAATTTTTGAAATTAAGTAAGGAACGAAGTTTGTAGTTCAAGAGAATGTTGCCGACTAACGTTTGTGCGAAGAAATGAAGTCGTACACGTGAAATCGGAAGAAACCCTACAAGCGACGATGTCAATGGATGAATGCTTGGAGAGGAAATTTTGAATGAAAAGCCAGACAGTTTGAGTATTAGAACAATAACAGAGAGTTGTGGTTGAATTAAGCTTGAATTTTGTCTAGATTCTCTTTGTTTTAATTGAAAATTCGTTTTTAATGTTGATTCACAGATTTTCAAAGTATAAAAATGATTTGTCATCGTCAATAATTTGATAAAAATATCAATATTGAGGTCAGAAATTCTAATTAAACTTAAAAAGGGTTCGATTTTAATGACACATTATCAGATTTTGGCCTGTTTTTCTAAATACGAATTGGAGTCATTCAAATATTTAAAAAAAAAACTTTTTTTTATTTCACATTTTTCAGAAATTTATAAGGAAATTTAATTTTTTTTTACTTGAACTTAAGAAAAAATTGCATTAATTAAAAAAAAAATTATTTATTTTTTAAATTAAAAAAAAATATATTTTTTTTCTCACAAATAGTCGAAAAATTTTGAAGTAAGGAAGCGTTTATTTTTAAATTAATTTTTTTTTAAATTTTTAGAATAAAATTTTATTTTTTTTTTATTAAATTAATTTTTTTTATTTTTAAAATTTAATTTTATTTATTTTATTTTTAAATTAAATTTTATTTTTTTTTAATTTTTAAAATAATTTTTATATTTTTTTTTAATTTTTAAATCAAAATTTTATTTTTTTTAATTTTTTAATTAAAATATTTTTTTTTATTTTCAATTTTTTAATCAAAATTTATTTATTTTTAAAATTATTTATCTTTAAATCTTTATTTTTTTTTAATTTATTATTCAAAATTTTATTTTTAAATTAAATTTATTTTTTTTTTAATTTTTAAATTAAATTTTTAATTTTTTTTTTAATCAATTTTTTTTCTCAAGTTAAAACTTAAGGTTTTAAAGTAAAAATTCAATCAAATAAAGCATAGACTTTTTTGTCATAATTTGGATTGTCAAAAAATTTTGAGATTTGTAAACTACTTTTTCGACACAAAATTTTCAGTAAAGTTTTTTAAATTTTTAAAAAACTAAAAAAAATTAAAAAATAAAAAAAATTTGGTAAGAATTTTAACTTCAAATTTTCAAATTAATTAACATGAAAGTCACTCAAACTAAATAAAAATCTCAAAAAAATTATTTTAAACATGAAATGAACACTTTTAACGTTCACTCCCATTCAAAAAAACATTCAATTCACAAAATGTGCCTCGGCTCGTCAATTGAAATTCACGAATGAACACGTTCCCTTCTGAATGAGCAAACATCGACCGGACCATTTTCATTCAGATAGTTCAGTTTATTCGGAGCTTTGAGACATTAAACATCTCATCGGTTTTATGTTTTCGGTGCATCACTAAACTAATAACATTATTAACAAGATTTATTGTGTATTAAAAAATACATTTAATTAAATTAAATCAACAGTAAATTCAACGAAAATATCATTCATTAAAAAAAATCGAAAAAAAAGTGTCTGAAGGATAAATTCTTATCATTATCCTCAGAGAAAAAAAAAAATTCATAAAAAAATCAAAGAAAAATTCAATTTGATCAATTAAAATTGGAACAAAAATTAAATCCATCAAATTTTTCATTGAAAATTTTAAATTTTGGTGAGTAATTTATTGAAGAATTTACAGAAACTGATAAAAATCGCTTTAAAAATGTCCTTTAACCGGCAACGCCCACGCAAATAATGTCGTCTGTTCTTTCTCCATTGATGCATTCAACAAAAAAATGTTCGAGACGAAAACCGAAAAAGAATATTTCAGTAATTCTTACTGTATTAGAACATAATTTATTTTAAAAAAATATAAATACAAAAAAAAATGAATAATAAAAGAAATGTGCAAACATTTACATATAAATGGCATTGCCATACACTCATACAAATGCACTTCACATCATTCTTAATCATTATGGCATTTCAGTCTGGTTTGTTTCGTTTTTTAAAGACTTTTTACAGTATTTTTTTTAACGTCATGTTCAACAGAAATTAATATTTTTATCATCACAAGAAATCGTAAAAAATATAAAAATAACATTTTAATATTTTTGTCGTCGTCGTCTTCGTTCATTCCATGTTGTTGTTGTTAAGGATACCATTCAAATTAGTTTGAGTATGCGTGAAATGTGTCAGACGAGGGAATGGAAGGGAATACCAATATCGGCAAGTGAATACGTGAACCAAATGTTGAGTTAGGCGAGGGGGATTTCATGTTAGAACACAATTTTGTTAAAGAGATTTTCTAAACTTTGGGTAAATAAAGTTCTTTTGAATGAATTGCTCATGTGCGTGTTCGAGTTAATTATTTATTGCAACAATAACAGCGACGAAGAAGAAGATAAAGACAAATTAGAACAGCAATAAGGTTTGTTATTAGGTGTGGCTCGTGTGTGAGTGAGCTTTCTTATTGGAATCGACGACGACGACAATTAATTGATTGGAATCGTATTCAATGAATCGGTTCAAGTTCGTGATTTCTTGTGCATCTGCATGGCAAAGGTCATGGTTAAAGGTCGAGAAATGGAGGAATTTACATTCAATGGTTTTTGTTTCGTGAAAGGCATGTTTTTGTGACATTTCAGTTTTTAACAGATTTACCAGCTAAAAATTTCATACTTACCAAAATTTTTATTAAATTGATTGATCGAACTCTTTGTTGATTTTTCCCATATTGTCTAGTGGTAAGGATACCAGCTAAAAATTTGATACTTACCAAAATTTTTAATCAGGATTGATTGATTCTCCTTCATGATCCATCGATGTCTTCCTTCAGGCTCGTTCTTAAAAAATTTCCCATATTGTCAAGTGGTAAGGATACCAACTTTTAATATTTAAAAAAAATACTTACCTAAAATTGAGATGTTCAGCTACTCCTTAAATGTCTTCCCCTCAAAAGTTTGTAATCGGAAACTTCAGCGCCCTCATTTTTCATTACTTGACTTCTAAACGTCCTTCCTGAGTCACACGTAATTCAAGGAAATGTTCATAAAAGGGCATTTAATGAACTGAAAATGGGTTTTCTAAAGGCAAAAACATCCATTAAATCAAAATTCATTCATGCAATACATACAAAGGTAACCATACCGATTTTCACCCTCAACAAAATAAAAATGACTAAAATTTCCCTTTTTTTCGACATGCATTTTCGTTTCATAAACATATGTCATGCACTCCCAATATAGTCATCGGCAAAATACATCACGACGACACGAACATAAACGAAAAACATATTTCACTGTCAATGTTAAGGTCAACGTAACTCAGCTGTGTATCAAGTAAACATAGCTGGTAATGTTTCGAGCAGAAAAAAGTAATTAATCGCTACGATTTTAAACTAACGAAAAAAATAACTGAAACCAAATGAAGTGCAACAATGTAACTGCTCTTAAACTTGTATTAGCGGGATAATTATAACAATTGCGTCGAGGCACATTGGAATTGTATTTATTTGCACATGTTGTTATGATAAAAAAAATCGTTTATCATAAAATTTATGCGAAAGTACGAGTATTGAGAGATGTTGACGGCGATGAAGAAAAAGTAGGCAATATAACTGGAAAAAAATCGAGCATATGTGTGTTGAAAATCATTAAACTGTTAAAGAAAGAAGCAGTGTAACATATTTTTTTTTTTTCATTAATTTTCATCTTCTTCTACATCGTCGGATCTTGTTAAAACTGCATTTTTCACGTGGCTGGTCAATCACACATCATACTGAAACTAGTGCAATAATTAGTGCGAATGTGGGTTTCTCTCTCTACACTTGTTTTCTTAAGACACGTAAAACGACAGATAATAGAATTTCGTCGATACAGACGTCTTGATGTGAATGAAAAAATGATAAGAATGTCTTGGAATTCCATAAAAAAAATTGTCATCGTCATTAGAGACGTGCAACGAAACTTATGAATATGAAAGATGTTGAGCTGATAATGTTGCAAATTTGGAATTAATTATTTCGTGTTGTTGTTGTTCGGAAAGGGTTTGGTCGTAAGGCGGATCAAACGAGTTTTTTTTCTTCTTGAATATCAATTGTGGTACGAAAATTAAGTTATTTTAAAGTTTTTCCCATATTGTCGAGCGGTAAGGATACCAGCTTTAAAGTTTTATACTTACGAAAGATTTGGATTTAATTCTTCAGGCTTCTTTCTTCGTAATTAATCGACTTCTTTCAAGTATGAGGCTCTTTTCTAATAGATTTCTCATATTGTTTAGAGGCAAGGATATCAGTTTTAAATTTTTCAGCTTCCCAATGATTTGGATTTTATTTTTCAAGCTTCTTTCTTCGTAATTATTCGACTTGTTTCTTTCAAGGATATCAGTTTTATCCCAATGATTTGGATTTAATTCTTCAGGTTTCTTTCTTCGTAATTAATCGTATGCTTTTAAGTATGAGGCTCCTTTCTAATAGATCTTCCATATTGTTTAGAGGCAAGGATATCAGTTTTAAGTTTTTAAGCTTCCCAATGATTTGGATTTAATTCTTCAGGCTTCTTTCTTCGTAATTAATCATCTTCTTTCAAGTATAAGGCTCCTTTCTAATAGATCTTCCATATTGTTTAGAGGCAAGGATATCAGTTTTAAGTTTTTAAGCTTCCAACGATTTGGATTTAATTCTTCAGGCTTCTTTCTTCGTAATTAATCATCTTCTTTCAAGTATTTGGCTTCTTTAAAAATTTCCCATATTGTCTAGTGGTAAGGATACCAGCTTTAATTTTTTTTACTTACCTCAAGTTTAGCTTCTTCATTACCCAATTTGTCATCCTTCAAAGAAATAATTTTCTGAAATAAAAAAAAATCTTCTTAAGTCTTCGTTATCAGCAAACAACACTTCCTGCAATAACTCACAAAGTTCATTCCATTGCAAGATTAATCATCACAATGACCTCTTTCTTCCTCGTATCTTGTTCTGTTTTTTTTTTCTCTCTGATAACTGGAGTGCAAGTAACGCCTTTTCGCAGCTAATAATTACCAACAAATTTCGCTCATAAATCGTTCGTATCATTCTGCCTTGCCTATCGAAACACAGGATCAGTATCAATATTTCATGCTGTCTTTTGCTGAGCCATCGTCGAAGTTTATTGAACGCTTGAAAGTTGCACGGTGATTAATAGAATCGTATTTGAGCCTATTGATGCGTGAAAATGGGCTGGAAAATAATGCATCACAGTTCTGTTTGAATGTACAACGAACGGTAAATTTTTCTTGAAATAGTTTCATTTTTTTCGTTGTTTTGTTGTCTGCTTAATTATAAATATTATGATTATTTATAGAGAAAAAAAACCGAAGAAGAAACGAAAGAAGTGTAATCGTGAAATAAAGTAATAAAATACATAATTTAAGTTTGAAATACTTACATGATATGGTTTATGGCAGCGAGCGTAAAGTAACGTAAATTATAAGTGGAACGTTTCTACACATTTTTAAATTATTTATAATTAATTTAATACATTTGTTAAACACTTTGCTACAACTTTACTAAGAAAATTATTAGTAGCAATGATCTTCCCTTTTCATGTAAAAAATTTAAAATTTTTTTTTATTTGAAGTCTCAATTTCGCATGTTCTTTGTTATCGATCGATCAGATGATTTCTTCACCCTCCCTCGATAAAAGTGTCTAAAACGCATTCTTCTGTCTTGTACATGCCTTGTATATTAACAACAAACAGGAAACAGAATGGAACGTGATTCACACCGGTAATGAGAAAAGAAGAATGAATAATTTTCTGCCCTCAACATTTTTTTCTTCTTCTCGATTTTTTTCCTTCCATTATTTTTTTTATCAACTCGAAAAAAATCAATATTTATGTTTGTTTTGACGCTGTGCAAATATTCCCATGTGCATTAAAAGGCGAATGAACACGTGACGTGACATTTTCGTAAAAAAATAAAAAAAAATAAAAAAAATACTCAGGAAATGGCAATTTTTTTTTTTGAAAAAGGGAATGACCGCAACTTATTAATTTATAAGAAAACGTTGAACTGAACATTTAATTGATCTTCATTTGAAAAGTAATTAATCCGTTAAAAATAAATGCACACACAAATCGTGTTGCTATTCAAAAAAAAAAATTAAATAAATTTTTTTTTTCATTTTAGTTTTCTTGAAAAAATAAAAAAAATGCATGAAACTAATATTTATAAAAAATAATTATATCCTGCGTGTGGAATTGCATTTTATTTGTTTAACTTTGAGTTTTTAATACTAATGATAATAATAAATGAGCATGCTGCGCCTTTGAGAAGGCGAATGTAAAACTCTCACTTTACGGCAGTCAAGTGTTTTTATTGCCATTTTTTTTGCAAAGCAATTATTGTTATTTGTCTGTTCGCCATATGCGCGAGCTCATAAATTGTTTAATTGTTTTGATTTGATGCAGTTTGTTAATTAAAAAAAAAATGGAACTAAATTGGTCTAAATTGTGGGGTATTTTTATTTGGATTTTAAAGGAATTATTTAATTTTTTGTATTAAAAAAAAATAGTTTTTGCTAAAATAAATTTAAAATAAAATTTAATTAAATAAAAAATTAATAAAAAAATAATTACAAAATAAATTTAAAAATAAAATTTAACTTAAAAAAAATTAATCAAAATAAGATACAAAATAAAACTAAATTAAAATAAAAAAAAATAATTTAATTAAAATTTATTAAATATTTACATAATTAAATTTTGAAATAAATTTATAATTTTTTTTATAAATTAAATTATTTATTTTTTAAAATTATGTTTTTTAAATATATACCTAATTATAATAAATTAGGACTAAATTTAAAAAATAAATAATTTAATTCATAAATAAAATAAAATTATTTAAAAAATTAAAAATTTATTTGAAAATTTAGTTATGTATGTTAATAAATTTTAATTATATTTTATTATTATTATTATTATTATATTTAATTTTATTTTTAAATTTATTATGTAATTAATTTTTAATTAATTTAATAATTTTTTATTTAATTAAATGATTTTATTAAAATTTTATTTTTATATTTATTTTTTTATTTTTTTTTTTTTATTTATTTATTAATAATTTTTTTTATTATTTTATTTTTTTCAATTATTTTATTTTTAAAATTTTATTTTTTACTATTAAAAAAAATAAATATTATAAAAAAATTCATAAAAAATATACCTAAAAAAAATATTCGATTTTGAAACTTTTAACTTTAAGTTTCATCCCAATTTTTTTTCTCTCATAAACATTTGTTTGCATGTCGCTCCAACCTAATAGATTTCTGATAAAATTTTTACCATTTCTGTGTGAATTTATTATTTATTTATTACTTTCAAAAAAAAAAAGAAAAAAAAGTTTATCAAAAACTTACACTTGAAATTTTTTCTTCTACTTTTTTTTTCGTAAACTTCAAATACCATCATCTATAAATAATGCAAAGAAAAACTGGTCATGCTTTGTGAAGTTGAACCACTTGCACAAACATGCGATAATATCGATAGAAAGACAGCCAAATACACACACAAACGCAGAGAAACACTCTCCTAACAATTTACTTTACTTGATAATAAAAAAGTATAACATCAGTGCAAAACTAAACTTCAAAGCATCAATAAGCGTGGTTTGCTGCTTTTGCTTCTTCTTCGTGTTTTATTTTTTTTTTTTACTTTGTTGATATGATAGCAAATATGCAGCAATGGTGTTATTATTAATGTGTCGATTTATTAATGAATGAAAAAGCAAACTGTTATCATTCCTGCAAGAAGAAGAAGAAGAAACGCCACAATAAATCTAGAGCAATGTAAATTTCAATTTTTTCTGATGTTCGAAGTCTCCAAGCATTTTTTTTATTAAAAAAAAAATTTTTTTTTGTTCCGTTTCAGAAAAAAAAAATTAATAAAAATTAACCGAACATGCCAAATTTAAACGGTCAAAATCACTACGAGAACGGTCACAGTAACGGCGATCTCCTTTCACAAAACCAACAAAAAGGATGGTGGACCATCGGGCTCATAAATGCACAATACAAGTACATGACAGCCGAAACGTTCGGCTATAAATTGAATGCAAACGGTGCTAGTCTCAAGAAGAAACAGTTATGGACATTGGAGCCATCGAGCACGGGAGAAAGTAAGTATTATTTCTGCTCTTTTTTTTATCGTTAAAATGTGCGTAATTTTTGAAACGGAAAAAAATTTCGAGAGACAATCGATGGTCTTCTTACCACAAAACTAATAATTAAAACGAGCACTCTTGAAATACGTGTAATTATCACAAACTAATTAGAAATCGACGAAAAGGAGGCTTTCACATGTAAAAAGTAGTTTTTTTAAGAAAAAAGTGTAATAATAGTTCAATACTTGTTTGCATATTTATTGCGTACTGAAAGGCGAGCATTGACATCGTCTCCATCGCATTATATGCAAATTACGAGTAAATAATGCATAACGTTATGTAAAATATTGAAAAAAATGGAAATTTTGTGTTCATCTTGTGTGTTTAGTTTCTTAGATAAATTGTGAAAATTGTGTGTTTCGCAAAGTGTCGTTAAAAAAAGTTCTGAAATTAAATTTAAAAATTAAATTAATAATTAACAAAAAATAAATTAAAAATTAATAAAAAAAATAAAATTAATTAAATAATATTTAAAAAAATATAATTAAATTTAAAAAAAAATTTAATAATTAAAAAAAATAAATTTAAAATTAATTTAAAAAAAAATTAAATTAATTTTTAAAAAAATTTTAAATTAAATTTTAAAAAAATTTTAAATTAAATTAAAAAAAAAAATTAAAAAAATTAATTTTTTTTAATCGTAAAAAATTATAAATTAATAAAAAAAAATAATTTAAATAAAAAAAAAATTAATTAAATAAAATAAATATAAATTAATCAAAAAATAATAATTTAATTAAATTAATTTTAATAATTTAAATTATTTAAAAAATAAAATGTTTGTTTCAAAATTAAGCTAATAAAATTTAAAAATCATTAAAATAATTTTAAAATAAAATTCAATAAAAAAATAATAATAATGAAAAAAGTCAAATAAATTAAATATAATTAGTTTAAATAATTTTTAAAAATAATTTTGTTAAAGAAAAAATAATTTTCAATTATAGAGTTAATTAAAAATCAAAAATTAATTAAAAGAAAACTAAAAATTTAATTTAACTTAGAAAATTAAAATAGTTTTTTTTTTATTTTGTAAATTTTTGCTTAAATTTGACTCAAAAACTTATAAAATTAAAAACTTGAAAGTTTTAATTTTTTTTAAATCTCAAAAAATCGTTGGAATTTTTCTTAATTACAAGTTTAAATTTTTTTTTAAGTTGCGAAACATAAATTTTTCACAGTCAAAGGTGCTTTAGGTTAATATTTTGCATTTTATCATAATTTTATGATGAAAAATTCACGTTTTCAGATTAAAGTTCTTTTACATGAAAAATCAATTTATATTAATTTCTCCTAAGTTTTTTAAGCCAAATCGACATTAAGCCTCTTTCACTGCCTCGAGATGTCAAAAGCTATCATAATTGCCATTTTTCATGATCAAAACTCACGCTAATTCACGTCATTTTTCCATCATTATATTTTTTTTTATATTTTTGCTCATAACGCTGTTTACTGTTTGAAGTTCATTGCTGCCTCGCTTGTAGTTTAGCTGTGCATATAAGACAATTAGCAAGTACATAATAAGCATAATAATAACAGCTATAATGAACACAATGGATTTGTACAAGAAAGAAATTTACTTGTTGAAACGACTAATACTCGTGTTATTGAAACCCACTCATTTTTTCGAGAGAACATTAACCGTTTCTGCATTAGAGTGGGTCCTGTCAATTGCAATTAAAGCAAAACATAGATAACGAAAGATTCTCTCAGTGTGGCATGTTTCGTCCCACATTTTTTTAAATCTTCGCATTTTTCTTCATTTGAACGTTTAAACCAACAAATGGTAGTTAAAAAATTAAAAACATGCGAAATTTGCATTAAATGTAACTTTGACAGGTTTTTACATTATTTTTTTCAAATACGTGAAAAAATAAGTAAATAATAATAATAACGCATGTTTTGTTGTTTATTACTCTTCTTGCGCTATTATTTTAATGATAATAACACTGACGTCGAATATATGATACGAAGCTACTGTTAGATTACTTTCAAAGCTATGTGATGAATGACGAGTAATAATATAGAAATTTATTATTTTTAACAGTTATATGAACAAACAGACGATATTTTTATTGTAGTTTTACGTGTTTGTTATGGTAGTAAAGTTAATTGTTAACATATTTTACTTTATCATGATGATATTGACGGCATGGCATTTTATTTGTAAAGTTTTAATAAAATGCAAAATTTTTAAAAAATATTTTAATATTTTTTTTATAATTTTTTAAATAGTTTTAATAAAAAAAAATAAAAATTTAATAACAAAAAAATTATTTATTTATTTTTTAAATAAAAATATTGAAAAATCGTAAAAAATATTAAAAAAATATTTTTAAAATTATAAACAATTTAATTTAATTTATTTTAATTGAAAAATAAAAATTATTAAAAAATTTATTATTTATTTTAAAATTAAAAAATTTAAAATAAAAATATTTAAAAAAATTAAAAAAAATATTTTTAAAAAATAATTTGATATTTTTATTAATTTTTTTAAAGTAAAATTAAAAATAAATAAATTATTAGGAATAATTTTATTTTATTTATTGATTAAAAATTTAAAAAAAAATATTTAATTTTAATTATTTTAATTATTTTTCTAAGTAAAATAAAATAAAATAAATTAATTAATTCGAAATTAATTTCATGAAAAGTAAAATAAATTTAAAATAAAGAATAATTTTATTTCATACCTATGTTGATTGAAAAATATTAAAAAATTAATTTGAAAAAAAAATCTAAAAATTTAATTTAATTTAGAGGAATTGAAAATTAAAAGAATTATGAAAATCTTGGAAAAATTACGAAAATTAAAAAAATAATTAACTTTTAAAATTCATTTTTAATTAATATTTTGGACCTTATTTTTTATTTGAAATTTATAATAATTTTAACAAAAAAATTATTTTTTTTAAATAAACGAAAAATATTCAAAAATCTTATAAAAAAAAACTCCAAGAACCTTTCACCAACAAAAAAAAAATAAAAATTACACGCCTAATTAATCGCATGTTAAAAACATCCATCGACAAGACACTAATTAGCCGCTCATATACTCCGAAAAATTTTCGTGTGAGAATCCGCCAAACAATGGGCCAAAAACAATTACTTACGTCGTTACTTATCTCTTGGCTCATTTCGTATTCATGTCCGGCGGTAGCTACTGTTGCTGATTTGACACGATGATTACATCATGTTCGGTTCATGTTTCTCACCAATCGTGTATTTATTGATTTTTCTTCCTTTCTTTATGTTGTTCGGGTGCCAGACAACAATCATGACGTCGTAAGATGAATATTATTAACAGAATACTAATTTGAATGGAGTGATGTCTAAATTATTATTATTATTGACGGTTTGTACATGAGGAACATGTCTTGCATATTAATGTGCGTGATGCATCATGAACCTTATTTCCTGTCCTTCTTTGTTAAGATTTTTTTTTGTGTGTGTTGACTATTAACACCTGAATAAATATTACAAATGATACCAAACACTCCTTTGAACATTTTTTTTCGGTTAATTAGCTTAATAATAAAATTAAGGAAATACAATTTCTTCAAAAAAAAAAAAAAAAAAAAAATAAAAAAAATAAATAAAATAAATAAAAAAATAAATAAATTAATTAAATAAATAATAATATTTTTTATTTTAATTTTTTAATATTTTTTTTAAAGTTTAGATTGATTTATTAAAATTAAATTATTATTTTTATTTGAATTAAATTAATTTTTATTATTAATTTAAATTTAAATTTTTTTTATAATTTATTTTATAAAAAAATATTTTTTACGTTTTGAAATTATTTTTTATATATTAACTTTTTTAATATATGTTTATATATATTTATAAAATTAGTTTAATTTAAACTATGCAGTTAAATATTGTCAAAAATTCATATTTTTGACAAAAGATGGCGCTTTATTTAATTTATTTTTTAAAATTATGGTCAACAGATGAAGTGTTCTATTAATTTTAATAATTAATTTATTTTAAATATTAAAAAAATAATTTCAAAATATAGAATTTTTTTTCCTAAAATAAATAATTTGTAGATTAAAATTATTATTTTTTTATATATTTTTTTATTTTAAATTATTTTTATTTCATTTTAATTATTTTATTTATTTTTATTTTATTTAAATTTTATTATTTTAATTATTTTTTTAAATAACAGATTTAAATTTAACGCATTTCTAAAAAATTTCTTTAAACTTTAGAGAACACTCCATCTTTTGACCATAATTTATAAAAATTATTTTAATAAAGCGCCATCTTTTGTCAAAATTATGAAATTCTGAAGAAAATCAACTGCATTAAAAAGCAATCAAAAAGTTACATTTTTGTAAAAAAAATCAAAGGAACAAAAAAAAAAGTGACTAACAACATTTTTCGTTGAAACATCCCATTTTTTAGTTCATTCCTATATGACTCAACAATTTTATCAGAATATCATCAAAACATGCATAAACTATCATGACTCACATAACTCATCTGAACAAAGAAACCAACAATCAATAAAGCGACCACAATGAAAATAATCAAGAGAGAAATTATGAATCAATCTTCGCGATTTTTATCGATAAAATGCTAAATTGGTATTAAACTGGTCTTCTCTGCGATAATCATCGCACTCATTCCGGTTTGTGTTATTTATTATTTTGAATTAAAAAAAAGAGCAATTACTCGAAAAAACAATCTATTAATAAAATTGTTTTACCATCAGATGGAATTTTGAACAGCGCGCCATAAAAGAAGAAAAAAATGGCAAAATTAGATTAAATCTGAATTGATTGGAATGTGTTTCTGCAAATTTATTTATAAAAAAAAAGAATTGAATGATTTACGGTTTTTAATTAAACTTTCATCATAACGCGGTTGTGGCTTCTCACTTTGTATCGCACACGAAAGAGAGGTCATAAAATTTTCTTACCACAAATCTCTCAATATAATTTCCGCCTTTCTCCTTTCAGGCATAATCTACTTGCGATCGCACTTGGGCAAATACTTGTCTGTCGATCAGTTTGGCAACGTTTTGTGCGAATCAGATGAACGTGATGCCGGGAGCCGATTCCAAATTAGCATTGCGGACGACAATACGGGACGATGGGCGTTGAAGAATGAGCAACGTGGCTACTATTTGGGCGGAAATCCGGAAAAATTGACGTGCACAGCAAAGACTCCGTCAAAGGGAGAGTTTTGGAGTGTTCATTTAGCGGCACGTCCTCAGGTTTGTATTTTTAGTAATTAATTTAATTATTTGATTAATAATCAATTAATTAATTTATTTTTATTTTTTTTTAATTTTTCTTAATTTGTTTTAATTTAATTTTTTACAATTTTTGATTGAATAACGAAATAATGAAAAAAAAATTTTTTTTTGGGAAATTTTTAAGTTTTCAACAAAATTTTAGATAAATAATTGATTTTTTAAATTATTCTAAACAAAAAATATTTCGAAAAATTTAAAAAGATCCTTAAAAATGGAAGATTTTTGAAAATTTCATGAAAATTTTCACAAGGTTTTCTCTTTTTTTTGCTTTTCAAGAAATTTTCGAGTGTCTATTCCATAAAATTTCTAATTGTGACATTTTTTCAAAATTCAATAAATTTAGATGATTTTTTTAAAAGAAAATTAACAAGTTTTACAAAGTTACAAAAAAAAATCATAAATTTCACAAGTTAATTTTTTTTTATTAAAATTATTAAAAAAAATTATTTAAAATTATTGATTTTCTTGGAAATTAATTATTCTTCATTAGTAGAAAATTTATAATTTTTTTATTATGACTTTTATAAAAGTTTTTTAAAAACTTCTCATTATTTAAAAATTTTGTAAAGATTTTTTAAGATTTTCTTCAAAATTTTATTTTTTTCCGAACGAAATAATTATAATGAAAAAAATAATTAATTTTAATTTATTTTTGATTAATTTATTTTTTAAATTTAAAATAATTAATTTTTATTTTTTAAATTTAAATTAATAATTTTTAAAATTTTTAAAAATTTAAAAAAATTAAATTTTTTTAACTTAAAATTTTAATTAAAATTAAAATTTTTTTAAAATTTTAATTTTGATTAATTATTTAAAAATAAAAAAAAATAAATTAAAAAAATTAAAAATTAAAATTTATATTTTTTAGATTTGAATTAATTTATTTTAATTTTTTAAAACTTTAATTAATTAATTTTTAATTTTTTTTTAAATTTTAATTAATTATTTAAAAATAAAAGATTAAAAAGTTTCTCACACGACTTAAAATATTTTTTTTTAAAAAGAAATTCGATACAAAGTACTTTTTATTTGTAACACACGCGAAACGGTCAAGAAACTCTCGTTTTGTGCGAAACATTTGAAGCTGTCACTTATGCTTCACCGACCACACTTTTCATCGAATAATTTGAAATCTTTCGCGGCGCGTTAATTAAATTGTAATAAAAAGTTGATATTGATCGGAAGTTGGTCTGTTGTTTTGTTTGTTTTGCCACGAGAACTACTTTGTTGCGTTTCGCGTGTAAATTTTTTTTTGTTGTTTTGTTATTCATTCACAAAACAATTCACAAAAAAATGATAAATAAAAACTTTTCATTTAATTTCAGGTGAATTTACGCTCTGTCGGACGTAAACGATTCGCTCACTTGTCCGACTCACAAGATGAAATCCACGTTGATTCCAATATTCCGTGGGGCGAAGACACTCTCTTCACACTCGAGTTTCGTTCGGATGAAGGCGGGCGATATGCACTGCATACGTGCAACAATAAGTAAGTTTTTTTCGTGAAATTTCTCCGTTTCGTGATCGCTAATCGCCCAATTATCTCTCTCTCTCGGCAGATATCTCAATTGCAGCGGCAAATTAGAAAATACCTGCACGGACGATTGTCTCTTCGCGGCGGAATACCATGGGGGGCATTTGGCGTTGCGCGATCGTCACGGGTCGTATTTGTCGCCGATTGGCTCGAAGGCGATGCTCAAGTCACGCTCAAACACAGTTACCCGCGACGAGTTGTTCTCGCTGGAAGATTCCTTGCCGCAGGCGTCGTTCGTCGCTGCACTCAACAACAAGTATGTCAGCGTGAAGCAGGGCGTCGATGTGACTGCGAACCAAGACGAGATCGGTGATAATGAGACGTTCCAGTTGGAGTACGATTGGTCGGCGCATCGTTGGGCTCTCCGGACCACGCAAGATCGCTATTGGTGTTTGTCGACGGGCGGCGGTATCCAAGCAACGGGCAATCGTCGGTGTGCTGATGCCTTGTTTGAGCTCGTTTGGCATGGCGGCGGTTCGGTTTCGTTTCGCGCTAATAACGGAAAGTATCTGGCAACGAAGCGATCTGGACATTTGTTTGCGACATCCGAAGATTGCGAGGAGGAAACTACGAAATTCTACTTTTATCTCATTAATCGCCCGATTTTGGTACTGAAGTGCGAACAGGGATTCGTTGGGTACAAGCAACCGGGAAGCACGAAACTCGAATGTAATAAGGCAATGTACGAAACTATCTTAGTTGAGAGATCTCAGAAGGGAATTGTCTTCTTTAAAGGTGAGTTTTTTTTTCTTGAAAAATTTTAAAAATATTTTTTTTCAATTAAAAAAAATAAATTATGTGTTTTGCATTTTAACAAATTGAAATGATTAAATATAAATCGTTAAAAAATTTTTAAATTATGAAAAAAATTAAATAATAATAAAATTAAAATAAAAAAAAATTAAAATAAAATTAAATTTAAATTAAAAAAAAATTATTTTAGATGTTTAAGAAACTAAAATGAAAATTTTTAATTAATTTAGAAAAATAATTATTTAAAAAAATATTTTTTTTTTTAATTTATTTATTTAATTTATTACAGAAAAAATTTTTTTAAAAATATTTGAATTTTTTAAAACGATTTAAAATTATTTAAAAATATTATATATTTAATTATAGTATTTAAAAAATTTAAAATATATTTTTTTTAATAAATTTATTAATAATAAATTAATTTAATTTTAAAATTAAATTAAATTAAATTAAAATTTTTAACTTAAAGAAAAATTAAAATTTAATTTGAAAAAAAAAAATATTTAAATATATTTCTTTTAAAATAATTTAGTAAAAATTAATATAAACTTAAAAAAATATTTTATTTTTTAAATTAATTTTTTTTTATTACTTAATTTAAATGAAATAAATGAAATTAAAAATATTTGAATTTTTCCAAACGATTTAAAATTATTTTAATATTATACCTATATTTAATTATAATATTTTTTTTAAATTTAAAATTATATTTTTTTAAAATAAATTAATTAATGAATTAATTAAAATAATTTTAAAATTAAATTAAACGAAAATATTTTAAACTTAAAGAAAAATTAAAATTTAATTTGAAAAAAACATAATTTTGATTTTTAAATAATTATACCTACATAAAATAATTTTTAATCGTTTAAAAAAATAAAATATTTTTAATTAAATTTAGAGTAATTAATTATTGAATTCATCTTTTTTTTGATTCAATTTTAATTTGTAATTTAAAAAAATATTTTTTTTTATTTAAAATATTGAAATATTATATTTTAAAAATTAAATTTAAAAAAAATTAAAATTTAAAAATAATTTTCAAAATAATTAAAACATTTTTAAAAAAATACAAATAAATACATTATTTTTAAAATAAAATATTAATTTTTAATATTTTAAATAATTTAATTTATTTTTTTTAAATTAATTAATATTTCAATAAATTAATTAAAATAAATTCTTAAAATTAATTTAACAAAAATATTTTAATTTTAGGTCAAAACGGCAAATATTGGCGCATCGACGGCGACAGTATCGTAGCTGACAGCTCATCCCCTGTCGATGGATTTTATTTGGAATTACGTGAACCAACCAGAATTTGTATCAGGTAAACTTTACAAACCAAGTCCCTTAAGAGAGTTAGGTATTTTAATTTTTTTTTTTGTAGATCAACCAACGGCAAATACGTCGGTGCTACTAAAAATGGTGCTTTCCGATTGATTGAAGATGGCAAGGACACTGCTACCCAATGGGAATACTAAAAAAAATACCATAAAAAAGGTCAAATACTCAAAAAATCAACGAAAAAAAAGGAACGTCCAAGCCAAATCTCTAAAAAAAAATATTTGTGATGAAAATGAAATTCCTGTTGTTTTTTTTCCTTTTTTGATACGTAAATTACATAATTAACTCATAAAATGTATAGGCTTGCTTAAAAAATACTTTAATCACTAAGATTTGATGTTAAGGTGCGTTGCGATACGGAGTTTAAAGCAAAAAAAAATTGAGACTATTCTACCGCAATATTGAAAAAATTTTTTCGCCACTGACTGCCATTTTTAAGAGAAAAAATAAAATAAATAAATGGAAATTCGATCAGTTGGAACGAAAGTAAGATAAAGTTGAGAATTCAAGGTGCTTTTCTTTGCGAATCTAGTCAAAAAAGAAATTTTGATCCTTTTTCTGCGAACGTTCCAATTGCGACACAAAAAAAACTGCCAAAGCTCGGCGATTTTCACATTTTCTTAAATATATAAATATTTTGTTTAATCTTAAGGTTTGCTAAATTTGAAAAAAAAGAAAAATCTGTGGATCTGAATATTATTAATAATTAAAAAAAATAATTATTATTATTATCATGTAGCATAAAAAAAAACTAAATAGAAAAAATAGGTACTTATCGAAAAAAAAAATATTAATTATTATTATTTACTTAAAATAATTTAAAAAATTAAAGAAAAAATCTTTTTATACATTTATACCCAAAATATGATAAAAATTTATGTAAT
This sequence comes from Culicoides brevitarsis, assembly GCF_036172545.1. Lineage (NCBI taxonomy): Eukaryota > Metazoa > Arthropoda > Insecta > Diptera > Ceratopogonidae > Culicoides > Culicoides brevitarsis. The sequence continues at coordinate 29,373,201 of NC_087087.1, read as the reverse complement.
TATTAACTGCTTTTACCTAAACATGAAAAAAATAAAAATTATGAAAAAATGGAAGCTTGAATTTAATTTTTTTTAAATAAAAAATTAAAATTTAATTAAATAAATTAATTATTAAAAATTAATTTTTTTTTATTTAAAAAAATTATTAAATTTTCGATTCCATGATAAATATTAAAAATAATGAAAAAAAATATTATTTTGTGTGCAAAAATGTACCGAAAAAATTATTCCTTAATTATCAGGAAAAATCGCGGTATCGACAGAAAAAAAATAAAATTTTAGTCATCTTACTCTCTTACACAATATATTAGCATTGATACATGATTATTATTATTAAATGAGTAAAAAAACGTGAAAATATGAAAAAAGTCCAGAAATAAAAAAAAAGATATACTGAACAAAATTGACATTTATTTCACAAAATTTTCCAATATTTTAATTTTTTTTTCACAAAGCGCACTGGCATGCCGCCGAAACTTTCACATTTTTGAATTTCCACGTCGATTTCAAGTCGTGCGGAAGTAAATTAGCCATCTCGTCATCGTGAACATTTTCATTTTCTCTTTTTGTGAGGACTCGTACAATGTAAGGAATTTCTTTGCACTTTGAGCCGAGCCAGCATTTGCGACTGTCTTCTTCACGATTAATGCAATAGGCGTATGCGAGAAATCGCGGAAATGTGTTGTGACCCAAATCGAATAAACGGAACTGTATGGAGAAAAATTTTATAAAAAAAGGTAAGTTTAAAAAAAAATAATTTTGAGAAAAAAAAAGAAATTTATATTTTTTTTGGACAAGTTTGATTTTTTTTTTGAAATTATTTATTTATTTTTTTTTTTGATAATATTTTTTTTATAACTTTTTAAACATTATTTTTTTTTTGATAATTTTGATTTTTTTAAAAGTTTTAATAATTTAATTTTTAATTTTGCTCACAAAACCACTGAACTTTAGTTTAAAAATTTATTTTTTATTTTTTTTTTTTTAATTTGATTTTAATTGATTTGAATCACAATAACTTAAAATTAATAAAAATATTTATTTAAAATTAAAAAAAAAATTTCCCCTAAAAATAATTTTTTTTTTCACATGAAAACTTCAAATAAAAAATAATAAATTTAATTTTTTTTTAACTTTTTATTTTTTTGACGATTTTTAATTTTTGAGAATCCTTTTGTGAATTTCTTTAAAATATTAAAAATTTTTAATATTTTTTGGAAAATTTTTAATTTTTTTTTCTTTACAAAGTCACTGAATTTCATTATTTCTTATTTTTTTTAAATTCAAAAATAAATATTGTTTTGACAAAAATTTGAAACAGTTTTGGACCTGAAATATTTTTTTTTATTATTTGAAATTATTTAAAATTTATATATTTTTATTTTAAATTATTAAAATTGCCATAAAACAATTTTTAATATATTTTCAAGCAAATTTTTAAAAATTTGCAAGAATTTTTTCTCAAAATCACTGAACTTTATTTTAGTAATTTTTTAAGAGTTAATTTTATTTTTTTTTAATTCAATAAAATTTTAAATAAAAAATTTAAATAAATTAAAATTAACAAAAATATTAAATTTAGGTATATGAAAAAAAAAAAATTCAAAACTTTTTTTATTTCATTTTTTTTTTTTTTTTTTGACAAAAACGTGAAATAAATTTCAAATATTTTTTTTAGTTCATGAAATTTAAATAAATAAAAATAATAAAATTAAAAACATTAAAAATTGCAAAAAAAAAATTAAAATTTTAAAATTCTTATAAAAAAATGATGAAAAACTACAAAAAAAAATTTTTTTTTCATGAAATTTCTTTTTTTTTCTATAATTAATTTTTTTCTATTTTTCCATAAAATTTTTCACCTGTGTTTGACACGCACACGACGGCGGATACAGATGAACATGCTTCAAATAACCCCTTTGATCGTGTTGACTCCGTTTCTCCAATTGCTGCAAATTAACTTCCAGAGCTCGATTATTTTTGTGCTCGAATCCCGCCCATTCAAAATTGTAGCTGCCAATCGGTACCGGGACATTTTCTCGAGCACTCAATTCCGGATTTATCGCATCCTCGCAATTCCGGGGCGTTTGCAACTCTTCCGCCGAATCGACGTCGTCATGAAAGAAAATCTCATCAGAAGCAACAGGAGAAGTGGTTGCTTGTTGCTCGTGAATTAGCAACGCTGCACAAATCGTTAAAAACCACAAGGATATCAACAAACGCATAATGAGGTTAAATTATGACTGAAGCAAATTATCACGATGACACGTCCTTTTATACCGGAGACGAAACAAAAGATGTTGTTTGCACGGATTTTTCTCTGAAACGAACGGATTAAATCTCACATACCGGATAATGGTCACTATGGCAATCATCATTATGAGCAGTGGTTTTGTCACTTTGACAATCCTTTGTTTCACGTGATCAGGAGTTTAGTTGAGGTTTTTCTCATTTTTTTGACGAAAAAAGGCATCAGAGCTCGAAAAATGCCACGTTTTCATGTGTGAGTGATACCTGGCTCGTAATCTGTCGAAAGTTGACGACGACTTAGAAAAAAAAACATTAATGTGTATGGCTTCAAATACCGTCAAATATTCCGTGTTTCACGAATGACAATGGAAAAAACTGTATTTGTGTGAAAATTTTTTCATCGTAAATATCGAGACAGTTGCCTTACGACTTTCGATCGGGACGGAACATTTTCCTAAAAACCTCAAAAAAGCCTTTAATCTCGATTTTCTTTGAATTTTCAACTAAAAAGTTACCGTTAGCTGTTAAAAGTTAAGAATTTCATATAAAAAAAATTGGAAAAAGGTCAAAATTTTTCTAAAAATATTTTTTCCAAAAATCAATCAGGAAAAAAAAGTAAAAAAAAATTGAATGAAAATCATCGAAAAAAAAATAATAATAACACAAAAAAAGATAGATATGAAATAAGAAACCTTATGAATAAAAAAAAAATAAAGAATAATAGTGGAAAAAGGCTAAGTAAGCAAACAAAAGTTGTGAATCCGCACAATACGTGCTCATGGCTTTATAAGTACATTGTTGATTTTTATTGAAATTGTTGTTGCTGTTTTGGATTTAGCATGACGTCGTCGTGCTTGTACAGAGTTCAGAGCTAAAGCCTTTTGAGTTCATGTCTAAAAGTGTGTCTGAGTGAAAAGAAAAAAAAAATAGAAAAATAAGAGGAAAATAAACAGGATAAGATGAAGAGAAAACAAAGGCGTTACAGGTATGATTTATTTTTAGATTTAAAAGAATTTTTTTATTATGATAGATTTTCAGAAAAATTGAGGATTTTTTTTTGTTTTTTTTTTTTTATTAAAAAAAATTGTTTTAATAAATTCATAAATTTAATAATTTAAAAAAAAAAAAAAAATAAAAAAAAATATAAATAAATAAATACTTATTATTATTTAATTTAATTTTTTTTTTAAATTTCTTTGAAGGCAAAAGGTTTTGTAATTTTAATTAAAAATAAATTTTTAAAATTATTAAAAATATTTTTTTCTATAAATCAGTTAGAATTAAAAAAAACGATTTTATTTTTATTTATTAATTATTTTTTTATAAATAATTTATAAATAAAATAAATAAAAAAATAAAAAAATAATTTAAATAAATATTAATAAAAATTTTTGATAATTTTTCAAGAAGATTTAAATTAAAATTTTATTAATTTATTTAATAATTTTTAAATTATTTTTTTTTAAATTTTAATTATTTTTTAAAAAATGTTTCAATTTTATTTTTTGACCATAACTACATATTTTAAGTTTTTTAGAAAAATTCAATGAATTTTTTTTAAGAAAAATTATCGAACTAATTTTAGAAAATTTTTTGAATATTTTTTTTTTATCAAAAAAATATTTTTGAATAATCCTGTAAATAAAAAAAGTAAATGTAAATAAAAGATAAAATTTGAAATTATTTTTAAAATTTTTGTGAAATTTAAAAAAAAATAGATAAATTATTTATTTTAAATACAGAAAATATTTTAGAATTTTTTGAACACGTTTCAATTTTCAAAAAAAAAAAAAAAATAAATAAAAATAAATAAATAAATAAAATAAAAATAAACAAATAAAAAAAATTAAATAAAATAAAATTATTATACGAGCAAAAGAAAATTGCTTTAAAACCCTTTAAAGTAATTTTCTTTGAACTTAAAAATTTATGAAAAATTATTTAAAAATTAATTCTTTATTAATTAATTTTTTTTCGAACTAAATTTATAAATATCTTTTTTCTTTGATAAATTTTTCCTTTTTTCTTGATAGTCATTAGAATTTTTCAAGAAATATTTTTTTTTTTATTTTTAGAACGACATTTAATTCCCTGCAATTGCAAGAGCTTGAACGAGCATTTCAACGAACACATTACCCAGATGTCTTTTTCCGCGAAGAGCTAGCCGTTAAAATTGATTTGACAGAAGCACGTGTACAAGTGTGGTTTCAAAATCGTCGTGCAAAGTAAGTTTTTCACCTTTTACCTTAAAAAAAAATTATTTTTTTCTCAAATTTTGTTTTTTTTAGAGCTCGCAAACACGAAAAAGGCCAAGAATTCGGTTCAAAAGACGATCAATCCACGTATTTGGGTTACGACGATAGTCCGCCGTCGACAAATTTACTCGGCGAGTCCAGTGAGCAGCAACCCTCGACGGATTGTGGCGTCTCCGACATGGATAACATGCGATTATTTAGTGTCACGCACGCATCTCCCGATCGTTTATCGCCGAATTTATTTTTAAACTTGAATTTTGATCCGAGTTCCTCGTTCGACCACAACTGCCTCTCGTCGTCGAGTCAATCGTGCAGCAATCCACTGAATGCCTTGACGTTCGAATGGAGTACAACGACGACGACGACGGGATCCTCGCCGCAACATCACGCATTTTTGGGCGGAAACAGAAATTTGTATGCGAAAATTCCGACGCCGCCGCCTTCCTCGGGAATTCATGAACATGACTCGCCGACGACGTATGACGCGTATGTCGATCAATTCAGCATTTTGAATTTGGATCAGAGTATTTTGGGCGGATCGAGTGGCGCGATTGCCATTCAGGACATGGAGAAGGGACAATGTCTCAATTTGGATAGTTTGCAGTCGTTTGCCTTGAGTGACGATGCGAAGCATAACGAGCTCATAGATTTGGAGAAACCAATTAACATTAACATTAACTTAGATAGTCTAAATGATGATAAATTTTAGTGAATTCCTTATCAATGTTCTGTTTTTTTCCTCTCTTTCATAGCAAATATTTACCGAAATTAGTCAAATAATGTTTTTAAATTTTATTGCAATAACAAAAAATAGAAAAATTTATTCAGCCTTGTTTAAGAGGAAGCTCAAATCCGATTCAGGTGGGTATTCCGTGGGTTCTTGACCTCTGTAAGAAAAGAAAATTGTTAAAATTTGTCAATTTTTGCATTAAGGTCGTTCTAATTTGTTTTTAATTTTTTAATTTAATTAAATTTCTTAATAATTTTCAAGAGCTAAAAGTTCATTTCAAGAGCTAAAAATCAAATTTCAAGAGCTAAAATTTTATTTCAAGAGCTAAAATTTTATTTCAAGAGCTGAAAATTTCATTTCAAGAGCTAAAATTTTATTTCAAGAGCTAAAATTTTATTTCAAGAGCTAAAAATTTTATTTCAAGAGCTAAAATTTTATTTTAAGAGCTGAAATTTCATTTCAAAAACTAAAATTTTATTTCAAGAGCTAAAAATTTATTTCAAGAGCTGAAATTTCATTTCAAGAGCTAAAATTTTATTTCAAGAGCTGAAATTTTATTTCAAGAGCTAAAAATTTATTTTAAGACCTGAAATTTCATTTCAAGAGCTAAAATTTCATTTTAAGAGCTGAAATTTTATTTCAAGAGCTGAAATTTTATTTCAAGAGCTAAAAAGTTCATTTCAAGAGCTAAAAAGTTCATTTCAAGAGCTAAAATTTCATTTCAAGAGCTGAAATTTTATTTCAAGAGCTAAAATTTCATTTCAAGAGCTAAAATTTTATTTCAAGAGCTAAAATTTCATTTCAAGAGCTAAATTTTATTTCAAGAGCTAAAATTTTATTTCAAGAGCTAAAATTTCATTTCAAGAGCTAAAATTTCATTTCAAGAAATTTCATTTCAAGAGCTAAAATTTAATTTCAAAGCCAAAAATTTCATTTCAAGAGCTGAAATTTTATTTCAAGAGCTAAACATTTATTTCAAGAACAAAAAAGTTCATTATAGAGCTATAAATTCATTTCAAAAACAAAAATTCAAAAAAACAAAATCAGAACGACCCGAAATCAAAAAAAAATTCTCTCACCTTTGGAACAACCGAACATTCCGATCGCCTTTCAACGTTATCTTATCACCATCCACATACAAAGCACTTCCCTCTCGCAACCCAACAACTGCTGTCTCGTTAAATTCATGAAATTCCCCGATTCTTTGTTCGCGTGTCTCGCCTTTGTGACGACTCTCGGGCTCGGGATCCAAATAATGCGGATTTATGTTGAACGGCACGAGCTTCAAGGCATCAAAACTCGGCGGATAAACGATTGGCATGTCGTTCGTCTACGAAATTAAAGTCATTTAAAGCAAAAAAAAATCAAAAATTAAACACTTACCGTGCAAATACTATTCGTCGCAACATTCGTTCCTGCCGAAGCTCCGACATAAGGCACACCTTCGTGCAAGACACGACGACGAATTGGCTCTACAAGTCCCTGATCGTACAAAGTTTTGAGTAAAAGAAATGTATTTCCGCCTCCAATGTAGATGGATTGAGCATTCGCGACTGCTTCGACGGGATTTTTCTTCGTGTGAATGCCTTCGACGCGATATCCTGCAAGAAAAATTCGAAATTTATGGATTTGCCGGGTTTTGATAAGCAAATAAATTTTACCCCAGTCTTCGAGAACTCCAGCGACTTTTGCTGTGTATTCGTCATGATTCTTCAAAGCGTACGGGATGAAGAGAATTTGAGTAATATTGTTCCTAAAATTAATTAAAAATTATTTTTTTTTTAATTTTTCAAAAATCAAAGTTTAAAAAAAACCAAGAATTTTTATCATTTTTTTGCGTTTTTGAACTATAACATTATGAAGCTCCGACATAAGGCACTTTTGAAGAAAACTCGACTTACTTGGTGTAAAAATTGATAATTTCGTTCTTGGCATGTTGAAGATATCCAAATCCATGAACGTTGCTTGACGATTGGAGGAGTAATTGTCGCAATGGCATTTTGTATTATCACAAAGTCTTATCACTTGTTGACCGCAAGACGATATTTGAAGGAATGATGATCGTTTTAACTCGTCAGTGATGTAGTTTGATGAAAATTTTTAAAGAAGGCATCAGGTATGTAGCATCAAGGGGGTAACAAGGTAAAAAAAAAATTATAATGTAAAAATTTTTGATTTTCTCCTATTTAATTTTTTTGAGAAATTCTCGAGAAATTTTGTTATATTAAATAAAATATTTAAAAAAATTTTAAAAATTAGAAAAATTTTGAAGAAATTAAAAAAAATAATTAAATTATCCATAATAGAAAAAAAAAATTTTTTTTATGAATTTCTCAAATTTGTATTGAAAAATCATCATTTTAATTAGTTAAAAAAAATACAAAAAAAAATTTTTTTTTATTTTGTAAAAATTTTTAGAAAATTTGTTTTTCGAATAATTAAGAAATTTAAATTAAAGATAAATTTTTAGATTTTTAAGTTCAAAAAAATTTTTTTCCATTTCTTAAATTTTTAGCAAAAATTCATAAATTTAAATCTATTGTTAAAAATTGTAAAAAATTAATTTTTTTTAGAAAATGGCTTTCTTGCTCGAAACTCGTATGAAATGTTCAAAATTCTATAAAAATTTTTTTTTAGAAATTTTTTTTAATTGGTTCAAAAAAAAAAATCTTAAAACTCACAAATTTAGTACCTTGTCTAATTTCTTAAAAAAAAAAAATAAAATTTTTTGCTGAAATTTTTCAAAAATTTCTTATTTTTTTAGAAAATTTATCAAAAGAACTTTAAAAATTCGAGGTATTTTAAAATTAATTTTGATAAATTCAAAAAATCTGACAAATTTTTTTAAAAAATTTTAACCTTCTTCTCCCTCTTCTTTGATATCCCCTAAACGTCCTTAATGAATGACGCATTAAAATCAAAATATTGCCTCTATGAACGATCCCCATGTAAAAAATCGCCATCAGTTAATTCAAAAATTCAATTCTTGCGCCATCTGTTGTTGGGATTTTTTATGTGAGACGAATGAAAATGATAAAAATTCCAAAATTTAGCCTTTGTTGACATCGAAAGTGACTCATTTTCTCCAATTTTAATTAAAAATTCACCTAAAAATCTTCCAAAATCAATTCCAGTCGAACTGTTTGAAGGAAATTCACCCAACAGAAGCCGGTTTTCATTGAAAACCATCGAAATCGTTCACAACAACAACTTCATTGAACATCTGTTCCTCGGCAAAATTCCTCACAAAAGACATGGATCAACCAGAGACTCTCGCAGAAACGGGCGAAATCCCCTCTTGCACGCTCGATCACTTCAAAGACTACGACCAAGTTGTCGAAATGATGAAATCGCTGCCGGAAAACGTGCAAAAACTCCGTGAAAAATCTTACGAAAAATTCTCCGACATCCTTTCGTTGTACCAAGAGCAACCGCATTTACTCGATCCGCACATTCCTGAATTCCTGACACTCCTTTTCCGCTACATCCGAGACCCGGCGACGCCAAATGACGTTCAAGACGACGCCTACAAGTACATGTACCAAATTTGCAAGGTTCGTTCGTACAAGGTTTTTGTGAAATTCCTGCCGCACGAACTCTCGGACCTGGATTTTACGCTAAAAAGTTTGGCAGACACCTCGGGAAGCAATTTGGATGCGGGCTGTTGGGAGCGTCGGTATATTTTGCTCGTTTGGATGAGTGTTCTTGTGCTGATTCCCTTCCATTTGGCACGTCTCGATGGCGACGGGGCCCAATCTTCGACGAATCTCGACGGAAAAACGACAAAAATGGAACAAATGTACCAAATTTGTCGGCAGCACACGACAACGAATGACCCGTGTTCGACAGTGGCGGCATTTTTCGCCGCAAAATTCCTCATTCGGGCCGACATGAAGGACGTTTACTTGGAAAAGTTTCTGGAATGGGTTTGTGCGGAGCATGACAGTGAATCCATCGGGCATGGACAACTTTCGGCAATCGCCTCGATTTTGAAACATGGAAAAAGGGAGGATTTGGAGGCGTATACGGGAAAATTGCTGAGTTGGATCACGAAAATGGGATATCGCGATGGAAATGACTTTTTAAAGTACAAGTTTTACTTGAAAATTATCCAGAGACTTGGTTTGGTGTTTCTGCCGCCGAAAGTTGCGGTTTGGAGATATCAACGAGGCACGAGGTCGTTGGCAATGAATTTAGACAAAGGCGGAGATGCGTCATCGCTACCCATGGAAGAGGGGGTTGGAGTTGCAGCAGGTGAGTTTTTATCTTTAAAAATTCATGTTTCAAAAATTTTCTACAAATTTAATTTTTTGTCAATTATTTTTTCTTATTTCAAAAATTTTTTATTTTTATTTTTTTGTGAAAAAATTGAAAAAAAAAAAAAAAAATTATCAAAAAAAAAAAAAAAAATCTTATGAAAAAAAGAATTTTGTAAAAAAATTTTTAGATGGCTTTTACACAACTATTGATAATTTTTTTTTATAATTTTAATTTTTTTTCTTCACAAAACTAAATTTAAAAATCAAATTAAAATAATTTTAATTAAAAAAAAAATGAAAAAAAAAATTACGGAAATTTTCATTTGATTTTTAAATAAAAAAAATTATCATTATTTTTTATTTATTATAAAATATTTTTATTTTTTCGAAAATTAAAAAAAACATACCTACATAATTTCTGAAATTTTTTTTAAAAAAATAAATTGGCACAAATTTAATATTTTTAAATTATTTTTTAGAAAATATTAATTTTTTATACAATTTTTATTTTTTTTATTGTGAAATATACCAAAAAAAATTTTTACAAACGATCCCTAAATTTTTCTATTATTTTAAACAAATTTTAAGAATTTCATGTAAATAAAATTTTATTAAAAAATAAGTGAGAAAATTTTGACTTTTGAACTTATTTTAACGAAAATATTGATAATTTTCAAGAAATTAAATATTGACACGGAAAGTAATATATTTTGAAAATTTTATTCTATATGAAGAATATTTTTTAGAACATTTTTTTTCATTTCTGGCAATTAATTAAAAAAAATAAAAAAAAATATTTCAATAATTTTCAGAATATTTTATTTTTTTTTACAATTTTTTTTAAATTTTTATCAATTTTTTTTTCACGAAGTTTAAAAAATTTTCAATATTTTTTTCAAAATTTTCTGGATGCTTTACTTAATTTTTTAAAAAATATTTTATTAACTTTTTTCTTTGAAAATTTAAATTTTTTATCAAATGTTAGGCCAAATACCCAAAAATTTTAACAAAAAATCTTAACAAAAGTTCAATAAGTTTAAGAAAAAGCGTTATGAAGCAAATTTTATCAAAATTTATTTAAGAAAGGACTTAATATTCACTTCCAGCTATAAAATTTATCAAATTTAGGTTGAAAAATTAATTAATTTTTAAGCTATATACAAAAAAAAAAAATTAAATTTAAAAAAGTCAAATAATTCAAATTTTTTTTAAAAGCTTTCACAATTTTAATCACCTTTAAATTTTTTAAAAATTAATTTAAAATTTTTAATTTTTTTTAGGTGACGACGACGAAAACTTCACCGTACCCGACGAGATCGAAGACGTAATCGAAGAACTTCTCCAAGGACTTCGTTCCGCCAGCTCTGATTGTCGCTGGTTAAGTGCCAAAGGAGTTGGTCGCATTTGCAATCGCTTACCAAAAACCTTAGGAGACGACGTCGTTGGTTCCGTCATCGAAATTCTCAATCCCCTCGAGCCGCACGAAGCATGGCACGGTGCTTGTCTCGCACTTGCTGAACTCGCTAAACGTGGTTTGTTGCTGCCTTACCGTTTGCCGGATATCGTTCCGTTGCTCATGGAAGCCTTGACTTACGACGAAATGAAGAGTTACATGCCCGTCGGTTTGAATATTCGCGATGCCGCTTGCTACATGTGCTGGGCGTTCGCACGTGCCTACAAACCCTCCGATCTCAAGCCGTTTGTCGTAAATATCGCCTCCGCATTGCTCATCACGACATCCTTCGATCGCGAAATTAATTGCCGGAGAGCTGCTTCGGCGGCATTTCAGGAAAGTGTGGGGCGATTGGGAAACTTTCCGCATGGCATTGAAATTTTGACGACAGCGGATTTTTTTTCCGTGGGACTTCGAACGAACGCTTACCTGAACATCAGTGACTACATTGGGCAATTTGAGGAATACAGTAAACCCCTAATTAGCCACTTGGTAGCACGAAAAGTGAACCATTGGGATATCGCGATCCGAGAATTGGCGGCAAAAGCTTTGAATGTCCTCACGAAACGACAACCGACGTATTTGGCGACGGAAATGATGCCAAAATTGTTCGAAAATGCAAAGTCCATTGATGTTAATTCGCGTCACGGATCGATTTTGGCACTTGGGGAAGTCACTTTAGCTTTGACTGACATCGATCGAGGTCTTTTGACGCCCGAAATTGTGGAAAATCTCAATATTTTGGTGCAAGACTTCCATAAACGGGAGCAATTTCGCGGCATGAGCGGAGAATTGATGCGCCTGGCATGCGTGGATTTCATCCGGAACGTGAGTCAAGCGAAACTTCCCGTCACTCTGGAGTGCATCGAGTCCTGGCAGTACCTTATCGACCAATGTATCATCAATAAAGTCGAAAAAGTGCGTCAATTGGCGATTCGGGCATTACCAACGATGGCAAATTCGTACTATATCGACGACACCTTCGACTCAATTAAGGGAAAAATTTTAAATTTTTACATCAAACAGTCGGACAACAACCTCGAGGAGACAGTTCGCATGGGATATGTCGGCGCAATTGGTTCATTGCCGCAATTTATGCTCGTTACGGATCTCGAAGCGGTGCTGGAAGTGCTCATTCGACATTCAATGTTGCCAGATCCGAGTCGCGGCGAAAATCCGATTGTCCTGAAATGGAGTGAGGCACGACGAGAAGCAGTCAAAGCACTTACAAATGTCGTTGAAACGATCGGATTTGATGGAAATTGTTCTTTTAGTGATGAAAAATGTCTCGAAAGAGTTTTTGAATGTTTTCTCAGGGGACTTGAGGAGTACACGTTGGACAATAGAGGCGATATTGGAGCTTGGGTACGTGAGGCGAGTATGATGGGTCTGGCGTATTTGCTGAAAAATTGTCCAAATGCGATGTTGAAGCCGGAAATTGTGGAAAAAGTGATGCAGGGACTTGCGCAGCAGGCTGTCGAGAAAATTGATCGAACAAGGGGGCTTGCTGGAAGGCTTTTCTGCGAAATTGTGCATCAGTGAGTATTTTTTTAGCTTAAATTTTTCGAAAATTTTAATTTTTTGTCTTAAAATTTTACAATTTTTTGTAAGATTTTTTTAATTTGCAATTTTTTTAAAGTTAATTGCAACTTTAATTTTTTTTTAATTTTTGAATTTTTTTGAAGTTCACCAATTTTCATGAATTTTTAAATTTAACGAATTTTTCGTAATTTTTCGAGTATTTCGATGAATGATATTTTTTCTAAAAAATTATAAAATTTTTACAAATTTCCTCAATAAAAATTATTTTTTTGATTTTTATCTTGAAATATTCAAATTTCCATAATTTTTCCACGAATTTTCTGAACTTCGATGAATATTGAATTTTTAAATTTTTTTTTTTATTTATTTTTTGTTTAATTTTTCTTTAAATTTTTTTTTAATTTTTAAATATTTTTTACAATCTTTATTTTTTTTAATATTTATAATTTTTTTTATTCTTTTCTTAAAAATTTTCATCAAATTTTTTAATGAACTTTTCGATTTTTTTAAATAATTTTTTAAAAATATTTCCGAATTTTTACAATTTCTCACAAATTTAATTAATTTTTCTTGAAAATTCATAATTTTCTCTAAAAAATTCTAAATTTTTCTTTAGTTCTTTTAATAAAATCTCCGAAATTTTTATGAATTTTTTTGAAATTTTTGTTTAATTTATATCAATTTATCAAAAATTTTCAATAATTTTTCATTAAATTTTTAATTTTTGCTTCACTTTTTTTATAAAATTAATTTTTTTATGGATTTCACGATTTTTTTTTTAAATTTACAATTTTTTTTATAAAATTTTTACATGATTTTTTTTTTTAATTTTTTAATGAACTTTCTTTATTTTTTTTTTTTATGAAATAAAAAAAATTAATTAAGATTTCAATCTATAATTTTCTCTAAAAATTCAAAATTCTTATAATTTTTCTTCAATTTCGAAATTTTAATAATTTTTTGAAAATCTTCTCAATTTTTTTTTTATAATTTTTTTTTATAAATTTTTATAATTTTCTTTCAAATTTAATTTTTTTTTAATTTGTCAATTTTTTCTCATTTCAGTTCCCCTCCCGTTCCTCACATTCCCCAACATGCAGCCCTCAAGGAAATCTTTCCCGCTGACAGTTCACAAGTTTTATGGCTCTTTGCTGATCACACGTGTCCCCTTTTCTGCGCCATGTTGGATTTTCCCGAATACTCACGTCATCTCATTCTCGGATTGACTGCCAGCATGGGTCAGCTCACAGAATCTCTCGTCAAGTATTCATCAAATGCATTTTTCGCCTATATCCGTGCCCACAAGTCGCATATTCCGCGAATTGGCGACGAAATCATCCAAGTTTTCGAGGCAAATTTACTCAATGAACGCGTCACGTGCCCGTTGTTGTCATTTTTGGATGTCGTTTTGAGCTCCGGAAGTCTCCAAGCGCTACTGGATGACGAAGAATCTACTTTTGCGGATGAAATCTTCCGTTTAGTCAATGCCGAGATCAAGGGACACAAGAAATTGTACAAACTCGTGTCGAGCATCAACGTTTTTTGTCATCTCATTCAAGTGAATCGCTTGTGTACGCGAGTTTTGGCCAAATTGACGTTCTTTTTGGGACTCACGCATGTTCATGTTCGGAAATCGACCGCTATTAAGTTGTATGAGGCACTTGTCATTCACGGAGACACCTGCGAAAGTATTCCGGAAGAGAATTTGGAAGCAATTCTCGAAATTTTATCAGATACGGATTGGGGTCAACCCTTGACGGAAGTTCGCCCAATAAGAAATAATTTGTGTGAACTGCTAAATATCAAGCCGCCCGTTGCAGCAACTGCACCAACAACAAATTAACTCATTAACGCCTCAAATTAAGCTTTAATCGTACTATTTTTACGCTAATTGCAATAAAAAATGCACAAATTTAATTAATTTTGTATGAAAATCTCACATTTTAGGCATTGATTTCCCGCATCTCGGAGACAAAACGCGCAAAAACCGACGTTACAGCGACACACGAAGATTTTTTCAGGTTTTTCGTGACAAATGTCGCATTTTTTCTTTGAACTTTTGAAGAAGAAGGTCCTTTTTGGCTCATTTTCGTAATGGATGCTGCGTAATTTGTGTTTCATGACAGAGATAAAGTTCCGACGATCTTTCAGAATTTTGTTGTACAAGAAGAGGATGCGGTATTTTTGACGTCTTGGATATGCGGAAGCACAAATTAGCCATCGGAGACGATGAACGTAGATTTCGTTGAGAATTAAGAGAACAATTACGATGTAGGCTCCGTAAATTTCAATGTAAAAGCTAAAAAAGAAAAAAAAAAATGGTTTTAGTTCTTTTTGAAAATTTTTTAGAGTAACTATAAGTTTTTTTTTAAATTTTCTAAATTTTTATGAAATTTTCACATTTTTTTTATTTTTTCGAATTCCAATTAAATTTTTCATAACTTTCTTAAGATTTATTTTTTTAATTAATTTTTAATGATTTCATTGAGTTTTTCAATTTTTTGATTTTTTTTTAATATTCTAACTTTTTAAAATTTTTAATAGTTTTTAAAAAATTTCAATTGAACTTTTCCGAATTTACCATTTTTTTATAATTTTTCTTAATTTTTTTAAGTTCTTCAAAAATTTTTTTTTTCAAAATATTTTCAATTTTTACTTAAGTTTTTTTTAAATTTTTCCTTAAATAATTTATTTTAAAAAATTTTCTTAAGATCCTTCAATTATTTTTTTTGTTTAATATTTTAATTTTCGAAAATGTTCCGAATTTTCTATAATTTTTTTAAATTTTTTTTCTAAAATTTTCTTTAGAATTTGCAAAAAATTTTTTTTTTTAATATTTTATGAGTTTTCTGAATTTTTTTTAAGTTTTCCAAAAATTTTCATAAATTTAAAGTATTTTTTTAAACTTCATTTTTTTTTTGCAAATTTTTTAAAATATTTTTGAATTTTTTCTTTTTTAGATTTTCCTCGATTTTTCCAAAATTTTCTTAAAAATTTATTATTTTTTCTCAATTTCGATAAATTTTCCTTTTTTAATGAATTTTTTCATGACTCTTTAAATGATTTTTATAAAAATTTCTTTTTTCCTTCGAGTTTTCCAAAATTTTCCACATTTTATTAAAAATTCTTTGAAAATCTCACCTCATTGGAAGCACATTCGCCACCGGCAAACACTTATCATTCGTCAAAAAAGTCACAATCGTCTCATCCGTATTGAATTTGCTCAAAGTCTTTCTCACCATTTCCGCAATTACTCCTTCGCCTGTCACCGTAACATTCACTTCGTGCTCTCCCGTCTGAATATACGCGACTTTTGCATTTTCCCTCACAATTTTCAGAATTTCCGTCAGTAAAAAGTCAAGAATGACAAAACAGGAAGCCACCGCGACATGCATCGTCGTTGTCAGAGCACTGCCAATCAAATTTTTGTACTCATGGCGGGATTTTGTGCCTTTCGTAGGATCAATGACGTACCGCGACTCGTATTTTCGGAGCGGAAGTAACGTTCGTTGATTCCGCAAGTCACGCCGAGCATCCAAATCTTTGAAATATTTCGTGATGTAAAAGTTGTCGAAGGAAATTCGCGTTAAAAATCGTCTGTGGTAAAGGTAAGCATCGAAAATGACACGAATGAAGACATAAGCCAAGAGTTTTTCGATGAAGGCGAGAACTTTTTGGATGATTTCCAGTTTTTCATCGAATTCGGTGAGGACTTCTTGACCTGCTTTCTTGATTGCGCTAAAAAAAAATTTTTTTTTCCAAATTTTAGTTTTTAATTTAATAAAAAAAACATTTAAAAATATTTAAAAAAAAATTAATAATTTAAAAAAAAAAATTAAATTTCAAAAAAAAATATTTAAGTTTTTAAAATATTTTTTTAATTTTTTAAAATTTGTTTTTAAAATATTTTTTTAAATATTTTTTAAATAATTTTTTATTTTTATTAATTTTTAATTATTAATTTAAGTTTTAAAAAATATTTTTTTTAAATTTTTCTCATTTTTTAATAATTATTTTTTTTATAAAATATAAAAAATAAAATATTTTTTTAAAAAATAAAAAAATATTTAAATAATTAATTTTTTTTAAATTTTTTAATTATAAAATATTTAAATTAAAAAAAAAATAAATTTTTGAAATATTTTTTTTAATTTAAAAAAAAATTTTGTTTCATATTTTTTTTAAATTTTTTTTTAGTTAAAATTACTCACAGAAAAGGCTTCATTTCATCATTTTGGAGCGTCGTGTAGTTCAAGGACACCCCAGAAACATTGCCCTTCAAGGAATTTTGCATTTTTTTGAGTTTCTGGTATTGCGTTCCAAGCTGTTTGTCGACTTCTGGCGCACAAATATTCCCGACGAGACGAGTAAAGTGACAGAAAAAGTCCATTTTCATCGGGAGACACAGCAAATAGTTGATTACCACGGGCATCGCTGCTTCACATCGCAAATAGGCATCAGCGAATGACTTTTTGCACCCATCCACAGCTACTTGTATTTGCTCCTGACACCGTTTTTCCAACTTTTCCGCATATTTTTTGGCATAAGCGTCACTTTCGGCATCCCTCCGACTGATTTTTGTCTCGTTTCCTTCAATTTCCTCGACAATCGGTGCAATAATCTCGTCAATTCGCTCAAAATCTGTCGCAATTTTCGGCAAATCTTCTTCCAATTCCTCCATTGCGTTCATAAAAGGTCGACTCATCAAGTCAATGCGAGTTCTGGTCATGTTGTAAGTCAACACGGCGGAACAAGTGAAGACTTTTACGACTTCTCGTGCATTTGTGAGCAAGTTTGTCATTGGACCAGCGATTAAAAAGGCCACGACAATCGCCCGTAACACGCTTCTGCCACTTTTTCCGCACAAATTCACCAACGAGAGACTCGTGATGCACCGAAAAGTCCTCGAGGTCGCCGCAAAAGCACCAAAAGTTGTCATCACAGCGATCGTCAAGGGCGTTGCGTGACCCGTAACGAAGGGAAGTTGCAGCAAAAAGTACCGCCACAGCATGTAACCGAGAAAAATCCCGTAAAAATAGAGGAAAATAGTGCGTGGAAAGAGACATAGTTCAGCAGGTCCGTAAATAAGTGACGAAATCGATGGGAAATTGCGATGGAGAAATGCGACAAGTGCACGATATGATGTGAGAATTGCTTCAACAACGACCATTGTTTACTGTTTTGACCGAAAATGCATAACTTGCTGCGAGTTTACGTGATAAAATGAACTTTCGGACTTACGTCAGGCTAAATTTCGGCAAATCACGTAATGAAAACACGAAAATTTGTATAAAAAGAAGATTTCGGTGCAGAAATTCTATCATTCTTGAATTGGAATTAAAATGGAATTATTTAAAATCGCAGTTTTAATTGCTTTTGGAGCATTTTTCATCAACTGTAAGTATTTTTGGTCGATTTCGAAGGAGATATTTGAACGAATTATTATTTAAATTTTTAGCTATTAGTGCTCAAGACGCACTTTGTCTAAATGATGGTTTTAATGAAGATCCAGCGGCTTGTGATAAGTTCCATAATTGCTCGGTAAGTACTTATAAAAGTGGAATTTTTAAACAAAAATCGCGAATTTTTATAAAAAATTAAAAATTTCAATCAAAATCTTAAAAATAATTTAAATTTTTTAAAGTTTCTCTTATGAATATTCACAATTTTGAATAAAATTTTACATTTTTTTCAAATTTTAAAGAAAAAAAAATTTTTTTCCGTCAATTTAAAAAAATAATATTTAAAGAACTTTTTGAAAATTTTTCAAAATTTGTTAATTTTTGTCATATTTAAGTTAAAAAATTATTAAATTTTCAAAGAAAGCTAAATTTCGAATTCGATTTAAAATTATTTTTTTTATGAATTAATTAATATTTTTTATTTAATAAATTAATTTGATTTAATTAATCAATTTCGAATTATTCAGAATTATTTTAAAAAATTCTAAAAATTTTTTTTTATTTTACAAAACCTTTTTTCTCTCAAAAATTTCATAAAAATAAAAAAATATCAAAAATTATAAAATTTCACAAGATAAATTTTTAAAAATTTAATTTATTGAATTAGGTATTTATTTAAAAAAATTTTTTAAAATTTTAATAAAAATTCAAATTTTTTTAAATTAAAAAAAAAAATCTAAGCTAAATTTAAGAAATTAAAAAAAAATTAAAAAAAGAATTTTAACAGTTTTTTATTTAATTTGAAATTAAAATCATAATTAATTTTAAATGATTTTAAATTTAATTTTAAAAAATCTATAAAAATTTCAAAATTTTTAACATAAAAATAAAAATTTTAAAATAATGAAACCATTTTTAAAATATTTCAATTTAAAACAAATTTTAAGATATGAAAATTAATGAATTTTAAGCAATTTTTTAAAACAAAGTTCATAAATAAGTTTTGCTTTTAAAATTTCAGCTTAATTTAATTTTTTTAAACAAATTTACGATTTTTGACCAAAATTATAAAAAAAAATTATTTAACTTTTAATTAGAATTTAAATTAAATAAAAAAACTTTTACTAAAAATCTTCAAATTTATAAAAAATTTCTCAAGAAAAATTAAATTTAAACCCAAAATCGATCCCTAAACCCAAAATTGAGTAAATTTTTCACGAAAAACTAAAGCTCCTCTCATTTTTTTCTCAAAACAGGGCGGCGTAGTTGTCCAGAGCTTCGAATGCAAGAACGGTTTAGTATTTTATGCTTCAGATCCGCAAAGCAACGTTCATGGCCAATGCGTTCATTACGTTCCCGAAACCTCGAAATGCGGCTCACGAACTCCTCCCGCCGAAACGAACCCACATCAGAACTGCAAATACCTCGAAACGTACGGTCGTTACAACGACAACTGCTCTCAATTCTGCATTTGCTCGTGCGGCAATCCCAGTTTCTACTTCGAGTGTCCCGAACCGTTAGTTTTCAATCCCGAGAGATTCGCCTGCGATTGGACCGACCAAGTCGAAGATCCCCAATGTTGGGTTTATCAAGAAATTGCCGCTGCCACGAACAATGCCGTGTGCCCGCCAGAAACTGAGGAAGAATGTTCCGGAGCGCAACAATTATATTTCGCTAGCCAGAGGTACTGCAACGACTATTACCACTGCAAAAACGGAAAAATGCGTTGGGAAATTTGCGGAAACCAAACTTTGTTCAATAGCGAGACAAATCGATGCGAAAATGCAACTGCAGTTTATGAAGCCGGATTATGTGGCAATAAGGCTTTGCGATATGAGTTAGTAGCTACTACTGAGCCATCTTCTACTCCCGGAACTTCTTCTACTACTCCATCGTCAACTACAAGTACAACTACTGAATCCACTACTCCAAGCACTACTCCAAGTACTACTCCAAGTACTACTAGTTCTACTACTTCAAGTACTACTAGCTCTACTACTACATCTACTACTACACCTACTACTACATCTACTACTACCGAAGCCCCTGAAGTTCCTGAGGAATAATTATTTAAAAAAAATAAATTTGGTAAAAATTCTAAAAATTTTCTGAAATTAATAAATTTATCCAGATTTAATTTTTTTTTGTTTTGAAAATCATTTATTTCTCTTTTTTGATACATTTTTTTTCTATTTTTAATCCTAACATTTACGCTAAACATATGAATCACATTTATCTTAACGCTAACTATTTGTGATGAATTTTAAAACAATTGGTGCTGGTTTAGTAGGAAAAAAGTTGAAATTTACATTTTTTTTACTTTTCCGTGGATGACTCCCATCGAGGACTGTTGTACAGCCAATTGTCGTCGCGAGTTTTGATCCATCCGCCTTCAATTGGATCCTGAAATACGAAGAAAAATTTGTTTTATGAGAAAATTTAAATTTTGTGGAATTGATTATTTTATTTTTTTTTAATTTTAATTTAATTTTTATTTAATTTTTAAATTTCGTTAAAAAAGTAATTATTTTATTTTTTTCAAATTTAATATTTTAATTTTTTAAAATATTTAAGGCCGTTCCAAATTTTTTCCGATGTTTTTGTCCCAAAACATTTTTTTCTTTAAAAAAATCAAAATGGGGGGCAAAATAAAAAAAAAAGTTTTGAAATACTTTTTCATACAAAATGACAAAATTTTAACAAATTTGGGCCCTTTATGAATATTTTAGTAGTTTTTGTGGTATTTACATTGAGATTTGATGATTTAAAATTGATTTGAAAGTATTTCAAGTTAAAAATTTTAACAAAAAAATTTCATAAAAATAACCGTCAAAAATTTTTGAAAAATAATTTTTAGGAAATATTTTTATAGAAGAAAATTCATGTAAAATTTCGATTTTCAACACAAAAAATTTTAAAAATTAACAATATTTTAAAAAATTTTTGAAAATTCCTTGAAAAAGTAAGGAAAATGACCAAAAAATTGTCAATTTTGATGAAATTTTTTATTTTTATTTTGCCCCATTGGATTTTCGGCTTTTGAAATGGAGCAGGGGACAAAAACATAGAAAAAAATTTGGAGCGGCCTAAATTAAAAAAAAAAAAATAAATAAAAAAAAATATTATAAATAAATTTTATTTTATATATTTAATTTCTTTTAAAAAATTCAAAAATAAATTAATTTTAATAAAAAATATTATTTAAATATTAAAAAATTAATAAATATTTAAAAAATTATAAAAAAAAATAACCGGACCAAATAAAATTAAAAAATGAAATTTTTAAAGCTTTTTATGTAAAATAAGATTTTGTATGAAAACAAGCCAAAATAAACATTTTGATGCCTAAAATCTCATTTGGAACAAAAGTTTTAGTTTTTGAAAAATTTTTCCTAAATTAAAAATTTAAAAAAAAAATTATTTTATAAATTTTAAAAATTTTTTTTAAAAAAAGAATGAAATTTAAATCGTAGAAAAAATTGTTATTTTTTTTAAAATTGCAAAAAAATTTGTATTTTATATCGAAAATATTATAAAAAATTCCCAAATACAAAAAATTAATGTGAAATTTAATAATTTTTATATTTCAAATAAAATTTTTGATGATAGACGCAATGGAACAGTGTTATAATACAATAAAAATAATAAAATAAAATAGGATTTATAAAAATAAATTTTAAAATTTCTAAATTATGAATTAAATTTGCGGTATTCTCATGTCAGCAAATTTTACTAAATTTTCCAAAATTAAAATTTAAATATTAAAAAAAATATTTTTATTCATTTTTTTTTAAATTAAAATTCTTCGGGTGTAAAACTTTTTTTTTTGAAAAAAATTATAGTTTATACTTGATTTTTTTTTATTTTAATTTGATTTTTTATATGAATTTTGTAATAATTAAAAAAAATAATTTAAAAATTTATAAATTTAAAATTTAACTTTGAATTTGAATTGAAAATAATTATTCTTAATAATCTGAAATATTTTTAATAAATCTAAAGTTTTAATTTAAAATAATTAATTTTTAAAAATTTTTTTTCAATTTTTTCAAAATAAAAAAAAAACATTTTATTTCTTTCTTTATGAAAAAAAAAAATATTTTTTTTTTTAATTTAAATTTTTAATTTGACTTGCATAAGATTTAAATCTGTAGATTTTTAAATAAAATAAAAAATTTTTTTTTGCTAATTTTAAATTGTAAAAATGTAATTTTACAAATTAAAAAAATTTTTTAAATTATTTTAAACACGTTTTTTTAATTACAAAAAAAAAATTAAAACAATAAAAAAATTATTTCTCGAAATTTTTTGTTAAAAATATCAGAAAAAAACTCACCAATTGCGACTGCATCGTCATCGAAGAACTGATAAATTCGTTGTTGCCGTAATAATTTTGGTAATGTGCTGCCGTCACATTATTCGGAGACCATGGCGATGTCGTAGATGTCGTTTGCGTTCCCGTTGGATGATCAAAGTGTGACGATGGCAACCACAAGGTGTTTGCATTCACGCTCGTCGAGTAGTTGCCAATTGCCTAAAGGTTGGATTTCGTATTTTTTTTTTTAATTAACTTGAAAGCATTTCGGATTAAAACTCACATTATTTGACGAAATGAAGTGACTTTGTGTGACGTGCGGCTTAATGTAATTCGGTGAGTCACGATGCAGCGACGACGATGTGCCCTGCGACGACGTTGAGGAACTTGTGCTTGGTGTGGGTGCCTTGATTTTTATCTTGTATGTCGATGAGGCGGATGTGCTGGGAGTTTTTGTGGTTTTTACCGAACTGCTGTTGAGTGACGAGGAGGAGGAGGCATGACTTGTCGATGTGGTTGATGACACGGAATGCTGTTTTTGCAGTTGACGACACTTGGCACGACGATTTTTGAACCAAACTTGCACCCGGGACTCGGGTAAGTTGATTTTCAGAGCGACCTCTTCGCGCATAAAGATGTCCGGGTAGCGCGTTTTCATGAAAAGTTGCTCCAAGTAGTCGAGTTGCGCGCGTGTGAAAGTCGTTCGTTCGCGACGTTGCTTTCTCATGCCCGTCGCTGGATATCCGAGCAACGGATCCATCGACATAATGCCCAAGTTGTAGGGATTTGCTTTCAAATATGGAGTCATGCCGATGTTGTTGCTGTTGCTTGCTGCATGAGCTGGAAACGAACTTGTAAATCCCAAATCAACGTCACTTGGACAGCTGAAAAATAATTTTTTTTGTGTAACTCGAGCCATTTTTTTTAATCAGATTTTAAAAAACGAAAAAAAAAAATTTTAATATTTTTTAAGTCAACAAAGTCAACGTAAATTGGGAATTATTGTCTATAATTTTGAGACAAATATGAGACAAAAAGATTAGTAATGCTCGATAAATAAGAGAAACAAAAAAATAAAAGACAACTGACACCGTCTTTACATTATTGGGAATTAGTGAATGTAACAACAGCTTCTTTGCCATGCTCCATTGCTCAAAAAATTTAACTTTCAAATAAAAATTTTAAAACTTACCCCGAGAGTGAATTTGTCCACATTTTGAGCGATTTTCAATGATTTTCTGAAAAAAAAGAAAAAAGTCAATAAAAAAGTCTCCCACTGCGGTAAATGGCACACTTTAACAAAAAAAGGGCGAAGCGTTTAACAAACAGCACTTGAGTATTGAGACGAAGAATAAACAAAGTGCGCCGCGGGAAAACCAAATCACTTCACATTTTGTTCATTTTTTTCTCAACACTTGTCGCTTTTCATTCCTTTGCTGCACCAAAAATTAATATTTTACTTTTGTACAATGCAAAAAAAATACCACAAACCACATGTGGTTAAGTGTGCCGTAGTGCAATTATTGTGGCCAAAATATTGCAGTATGTTAATATTGTTTGGAATTTTGTGTGTTTTATTATGTTTTAGCACAAATAATAAAGTCAATACCTCGGAAGTAATTGAACGTTCAAGAGGAAACGAATAAACACTTGTTATTTTTTTTTACAAAGAATTTTTTTTTCGAGGGTGATTTATTGGTTGAAAATGTATTTTAAATGATTTTTTTTTAAAAGAAATTTTTTGTTGAAAAATTCTATTAAATTTTTTTTGTGATGAATGGTGAATTTTTAAAATAAAAAAAAATAAATTTAATTTTTATTATAATTTTAATTTAAAGTATTTTTTAATAAATAAAAAAAAATAAATAATACCTAATTCAATAAATAAATAATTTAAAATTATTTTTTTAACAATTTTTAGTTAAATTATTTCCCTTATTAAATTATTTATTTACAGAAAAAAATAATTATTATTTTATTTAATTATTTTTTTTAAATTGTTTTTGTTTAATTAAGTTATATTAGGCCGTTCCAAATGAAAATAAAAAATAAAGTCCAAATTTTTTTAAAATAAAATGGGGGGGGGGGGGCAAAATAAAAAGAAAAAGTTTTGAAATACTTTTTTCATACCAAATGACAAAATTTTATCAATTTTTAAGCGTTAAATAAAATTTTTGATGTTTTTTTTACAATTCACTTTGAAGTTTGCTTATTTAAAATAGATTTCAGAATATTTCATATTAAAAATAAAAAAAAAAAATAAAAAAAAATTAAGAAAAAAATTTCATAAAAAATGACTGTCCAAAAATTTTGAAAAAAATAATTAATAATTTTATAATAAATATTTTTAGAGAAGAAAATTAATGATAAAATATGATTTCCAAAACAAAAATTAAAATAAATTGAAAATTTTTCAAAAATTTTATGGAAATTTTCTTGAAAAATTATGAAAATACACCCAAAAACGGTCATTTTTGGTTAAATTTTTAACTTTTTTTTTATTTTGCCCCATTGGATTTTCGACTTTTAAAATGGGGCATCGGACTTTATTTTTGATTTTCATTTGGAGCGACCTTACTTAAAAGAAAAAAAAAAAATTTTTTTATTCATGACCAAAAAAAAAAAACTCGTTTTTAAATTTATTTATGTTATAAAATAAAAAGTTTAAAAATAAAAACCTTTATAGAAAAATTTTAATTTTTACACGGTGACAAAATAATTAATTCATAAAAATAAAAAAATTAATTTAATTATTTTTTACAATTTTTTTCAAATTATTTCCCTATTTTAATAAATAGAAAATAAAAATTAAATAAATCAGTTTTTGGTAATTACCTAAATTTAAAAAAATATAATTCGTTTTAAATTTATTTTTCTGTAATTTGATAAAAAGTTTAAAAAAAATAAGTCACTCTGATTTTTTAAAAATTAAAATATTTTTAAATTAAGTTAATTATTTTAATTGAAATTAAGAAAAATAAATGTTTTAAACTAATATTTTGTCATTTAATTAATTAAATAAATAATATAAAAATTAAAATTATAAAAAAATAAAAATAAATAAATAAAAAACAATAAATAAATATAATAAAGATTTATAATTAATTATTTTATTATTATAAATTTATTATTATTATTTTAATTATTTTAAATTATTTTAATTTTTTTCAATTATTTTTATTTTTTTACTATTTTAATTATTATTATTTATTATTATTAATTATTTTGACAGATTTCGACTGTCAATAAGTTTTTTTTTGAAAAAAATTCTTTTTCTGATTAAATTTTCAAAAAAAAAAAAAAAAAAAAAAATTTAACAAAATAATTTAATATATAAAAAAAATAATATTGATAATTAACGATTAATTCTAGAACATATTCACTAAAATTTTTTTCGATTATCTTTCTGTTTGTAAATGTTAATATTTTTTGTTTACAAATAACTCTAATCTCTTCAAATTAAATGAAAAATTTTACATGAAAACACTTTCGAATCAATTTTTCTTCTCCCCAATAACTTTTTAACAATTTTTGTCAATTACACACTTAATTCACTCTCAAAAATGTACCGAAAAAAAAATCAATAAGAAGCGACGGCAAATCTCCAATAATAATAATTTGTCCTTGTTATCATTTATTATTATTATCATCATTACATGGAAAAGAGAAGAAAAAATAATCCGATCAGACATTTTTCAAAAAAGTTTTCTTCTTTCTCCTCTCGTCGTCTGTTCATTTACAACTTTTGATCAAACTTTGATTCGAGGATTATTTTTCACGGTCATTTACTTCATTTGTAACGAAAATGAAAACTTTCGTTGTTTATGTTTATTATTGCTGCAAACTTTTCCGTTCAATTACTTTTTTTTTCTCGAGTTGCGATGGAAAAATGGGACAAAGTTGATAATATGATAATAATAAATAAAAAATAATGAGGATGATGCACTATCATCGCCTTTTCCTCTTAATTGCTTTGTTTTTCGGATTATTATTACTAAGCACTCACACTCTCGGCTACTTTTCGTGTGCTAGATAAATAGCGCCTTTGTCTGAACTGCGAGATAGACACAATTAATCACATTTATTTATGTATTCGCACTCGATGCCGTACGTCGTTAATAAAAGCTGGAGCAAAAGAAAATGCAATTGAAAAGGGAAATTGATAAAATAATATTGCACACATTATGTTTTATGGGATTTTTCAAAGCTACGAACTTGAGAGAGAGAATCAAAAATTATTTTTCTTCTGTTTTGTTTCGTCTACACGGGCGTCGCAAACAACAATTTTCCCTGTACGTGTACGTGCATCGAGCATCGAGAATAGAAGGAAAAAGTACATAAGGCACCCCGTTTGTTGTTGCGTCCTATATTCGTCCGGAGAAGTTTGTTTGCTGTAACTAACACTGTTTATTTTTCATGTACCCGTCGTACAAGTGCGCTGTGGAACATGAAAAAAGTTTTTACCACTCACAAAAGTTTTCCTTTGACGTTTTTGTTGTACGACGAGTTGTGTGGAAACGAGGCAAGACAGGAGTTGACTACCTTATGTACCTTGTTTGTTTGCTTTTTTGTGGAGAATGGGGACAAAAGTAGGCTGACATGAAAGTTTTTACCTTCAAATTATGATAAAAAGAGATCTTTAGTTGTTTAAAATGGTTTTAAACGTTGCTGAATTAGAAAAAAATTATGCTGAATTGCAGCTGAATTGAATTTAATAAAATTTTAAAGGTGCTGAATTGAATTAAATTGACCTTTAATATACTTAAAATCAACTAAAAAGATCTTTCGAGGCTTTAAATTGGATAAATCAAATTTTCAAGATGCTGAGTTGGCCTAAAAATTTTTTTAAAGGCGCTGAATTGAAAAAATTTGTAAACTTAAGTCGCTTAATTGAACAAGATAAACGTATTTTTTAGATATTCAGCTTATTTTAAGCGACCTTTTTAGATGCTGAATATAACTGAAAGGCCTTAAGAGTTGCTGAATTGAACCAAAAATATGTTAAAATTTGCTGAATAGAAATAGAATGTCAATCTTAATTCTAAACTAAATAAAATAGAGCTTTGTAGATGCTGAATTTAACTAAAATAATTCGATGAAATGATTGCTGAACCGAATTCAACTAATAATATTCAAGGATAAACTAAAAAGATCTTAAGTACTGCTAAATTAAATTAAAAAAGTTTAAAAAGAATCCTAAGAGTTGCTGAATTTGACTGAAAAGACCTCAAAAGCTGCTAAATTAAATTAAAAAAGCTTTAAAAGAATTCTAAGAGTCGATGAATTTGACTGAAAAGACCCCAAAAGTTGCTGAATTCAACTGAAAAGACCCCAAGAGTTGCTGAATTTAACTGAAAAGACCCCAAAAGTTGCTGAATTCAACTGAAAAGACCCCAAGAGTTGCTGAATTTGACTAAAAAGACCTCAAGAGTTGCTAAAAAATTTGACTGAAAAGACCCCAAGAATTGCTGAATTCGACTGAATAGACCTCCTAAAAAAGCTTTAAAAGAATTCTAAGAGTCGATGAATTTGACTGAAAAGACCCCAAAAGTTGCTGAACTCAACTGAAAAGACCCCAAGAGTTGCTGAATTCAACTGAAAAGACCCCAAGAGTTGCTGAATTTAACTGAAAAGACCCCAAGAGTTGCTGAATTTAACTGAAAAGACCCCAAGAGTTGCTGAATTTAACTGAAAAGACCCCAAGAGTTGCTGAATTTAACTGAAAAGACCCCAAGAGTTGCTGAATTTAACTGAAAAGACCCCAAGAGTTGCTGAATTCGACTACAAAGACCTTAAAAACTGCTGAATTGAACTCAAAATGTTTAAAAATAAGTAACAGGTCAAAAATTGTACCTGACTTAAGCTTTAAAAGTACTTTTGAACAAATTATTAATGAAATTTCGTAACATTAAAATTTAAAATGTTCACTCTACGCCTCCCCAAAACACAACAAATCAGACGCTTGCGCACCTACAAATTCCTTTTAATATCCTTCTTTTGTGTCTCCTCTTTTCAGTTTCTCTTGCAAACAACAATCTGAAAACTGTCCTCTCTTCATCTGGACTTTGTGCCATTAAATTAATGACAAAAATTTCCACGAAAACTTGATCCTCTGGTGCGTATCACACGCACATAAATCTGCCCAAAAGTGGAATTTCCAATGAATTATAAATAATAATAATATGAAATTGGTTTGCGAGCGATGATTTATGTGCCTTTAGTATTTCGAATTTATTTATTTATTTACCGCTTGTACACGTCCTCGTATGAACTTTGTGTGTGTTTGGTATAATTTAATTAAAACGACACGGTATTATGTGTGTGGAAAACGTGCGATGACTAAAAAACCACAAAAGGTTAAATAAATAAAGTTCATTTTTTTTTTTATTTCGAATTTTTTTTCTGTGTGAATAAAAAAAAATCTTGTACACCCCGAAAATGTCTCGTACGTGAGTACAAAAATGTTGTAAATAAATAAACGTGAGACATTGGTACCCATCCTTGTTATCTCCACGGAAACAGATACGAAAGCGAGATACGGAGATTTTATGTACGACGCGTTTTTGGGGAAAAGAATTCCGGGACTTGCGCATTCGTGAAGGCGCTACGACACACAACGCGTGGTACATAAGCTTCATTGGACGTTGTGCCAGCATCAGACTCCACCTGTGTGTGGGATGGGCATCAAGAAAGAATTACTTTTTTTTTTCGATGAAACGAGGCAAGAACCTGAAACGAAAACTGGTATCGATTTTTTTTCGTCGTCATCGTTCGTTCGTTCGCTTGTTCATGGCTTACAAAACAATTTTTTTTTGTACAAAAAAAAAACTTTTTTTTTCTGTATATAAATTACTGTTTTATTTATGTGGAACCAGGCAGATGATGCTTTTTTATTCGGGTAGAGTTTTTTTTATTTTATTTCGTTTTTATTGTAGTTAGTTACAATTCACTGCTTATGTGTTTATTTATTTATATGAAAATTTTATATAGTTGGATGTTGTTGGAACGTTGTAAGTTGATTAATTACCAGATTTTATCGTAACACATAATTATTTATTAAAGTTCACATGCCTGCTAAACGGTTGATGTGTATTTTGTTATTGGACTTAGTTTGGTACAATTCATTAAATACATAAAATGATCATCTATTATGGATGTTGTGTTTATTACGACGATGGTTATCTCTAAAAATATCTTGTCATCGCGAGGAATTTAAGTTAAGTTAATGTGATGGCTACCGTTTTTTAATTTTTTCTTTTGATTTTTAACATTTTTCGCTTAATGAGTAAAATATATAAATTTTATTTATTCATTTTTATTTATTTATTTAATAAATAAAAAAATTAATTAAATATTTTAATAAAAATTTTTATAAAATTAATTTTTTTATTATTAGTTTTAGAAAAATTAAGGCTAATTTTTACTAATTTAATTTAATAAAAAAATATTTTGTTTCATTTTTTTTTTAATTTTATTAAATTTTGATAATAATTTGTTTAATTTGATCAAAAAAAATAAATATATAAAATTATAATAAATAAAAATAAAACTAGAAAAAAATAATAAAATTAAATAAAATAAAAAAATAATAATTTAAAAAATTCTATAAATATCAATTTATTTTGAAATTGTAAAAAATTAACCCAAATAAGAGTTTTATCGAAGTATATGTTTGAGTTTGATAATTTTAATTCAAAAAATTGATTTAAAACTCAAAAGAATTTAAAAAAAATTATTTTTTATTTTACACAAAAAGTCTTAAATATTACGAAAACATTAATAAAAAAAATGAAAAGAAAAAGAAAAAATTATTGAAAAGTTATTAAATAAAATTTTATTATTAAAATGTTTAATTTTTTGATAATTTTCTTTACTTTATTTAATATATTAAAAGTTTTTTTATTATTAAAGATTTTTTATATATTTTTTTAAATAGATCCTTTAATTTTCTTGAATTTCGTTTTATTTTTTTAATATAAATCTAAAAATTATTTTTAATTGAATTTTTACTTCTAAAAATTTTGAGTTCAATTTTTTTTTATTTTTTTCTAACAAATTTGAAATCATAAAATAAAGTTTGGTTGAAGATTTAATTTTATATTGAAAAAAATTTTTCTTATTTTCTTTATTTCTTTTTAAATATTTATTTTTTCTTTGTATTTTTGTTAAAAAAACTTTAATTTTCTAATTTTTTTACAATAAATTTAATTAATTTTTTTATTTAATATTTTTATTTATTATTTTTTTTAATTCTTATTTTATTCATAGAGAATTTTGTAAAAATTTTTAAAATAATTAATTAATTAAAAATTAAAATTTTTAAATATAAATTTAATTAATTCTAAAAATTATGTTCAATTAAATTTTGTTTAATTTTTTTTATTTCAAAAAAACCTTATTTGAAAATTCTTATGGCTTGAATTTAAAATTTTTGTCTACAATTCATAAATCCCCTCATTGTTCAAAAATATTTATTAATTTTGCCTAAAATGGCTTCATCTAATTCTGACATCTTCATTATTATTAATTATCTCGTCGAAAATCAGCCGCTCATCCTCTCCTCAATAAATTTAAACAAATGAGCAGTTAAAAGGCAATCTGATTCCCGACACGTGCTCGACAAATTTAAAATAAATAATTGACTCACTCGCTTTATTTTTACGTTCATCCACTCACACACTCGTCTTCCCACTGCTTTTTTTATTTTTCTCGTGTTTTGTTCTCCGGATACTATTAATCTATCGAAATAATCGTCATTATCGACCAAAAACACACAAAAAATTACCGCCTTTCGTAGTTTTCGGCAAAAACTCCCATAAAATTGTAGAAAAATGACTTTGCAAAAAAAATTGTTGGCAAAATTGTGTCAAAATATTTATTTGCAACCCGAGAATCGAAGCGTTTCGTTACAGGTTCATGCTTTGGAAACGCACAATGGGATGAAAGAAGTTGCCACATCCGAAAGTAATAAATAAAAAATTTCATTTATTGTCGTCTCGTTGTCTAGTTTGAACAAAAAAAGATCCCTTCAAAAAAAATTTTTTTTTAACACCTTGACATCACATTAGTACAGGTATTTATCGGACAAATTTATTATTATTATTATTAATTTTTTTTTATTTTTATCAGGGCACGGATTCCAAGAAACGATCGACGAGGAAGGAAATAAAAAAATTCGAAATTGATTTGTCTCGCTGGATCTTTTGTATTTATTGTCCATAAAAAAGGATCAGGACACCGATTTTTTTTATTTATTTTTTTTTTACACAGCGAGACGGGAGGAAAAGAGGAACAAGGAACTCTATTGTCCGAAAATAAATCGTCAAAAAAAAAAATTTACGGAAATGGGAACGCGTGGGAATTTTTCGTCGCGTTGCTGTTGGGTGGTTTTTATATCAAAAAAATTCGCTTTTGTCAACTAGATTCCCAAATAATAAAAAAAAATCGAACAAAAAACGATTAACACTCGATTTTTTGTGATATTTATTTGTGTATTTCTAATCCTGACTCTGATGCCTGATAATAGGCGATAAATTATCGTTGTTTACGGAGATGATGATATAATAATCGTGGATGGAAAACGGAAATGATACACAATTATTTTACTTATATTTATCTCAGTTTTTCGATAAATAGCTGAAATAAAGTGTTTGGACGATGCGACGATTATTGTAATAAAGTTTTGGATTAAAAGTCCGAACATCGAATAGAAAGGCAATAAGGAAGTTAATTTATTATGATTTAAAAAAAAGCACATAATTAGAGGATCAAAAATTATTATAGAGGAGATTATGAAAACAAAGAAAAGTTGCGAATTACAAGTTAATTTTTTTTATTGTCGGAAGAGCATCTGCGAAGGTATAAATTGTAGGTAAATTAATATTTTAACAGTTTTTGTTGGATTTTTAAATAAATTATATATTTTTTTAAAAATTGTTAAAAAATGTTTTTTAAATGAAGAAAAAATATAATTTATAAATAAATAATAATAAAGTTTGTTATTTTTTTATTAATTTAAATTTACAATTTTTAACTATTTAGCCATATATTAAATTAATATTTTGAAATTTTTGATTGGATTTTTAAAAATTTTTTAATATTTTTTTTAAATTAATATTTTTTAATATTTTATTAATTATTAATTATTAAAAAAAAACAAAGAATCTATTAAAAAAATATTTTTTTACAATTATTTATTTTTATTCACTATTATATATTTTAATAATTTTTTTAAGTTTTTTACTTATTATTTTAATTTAAATTTTAAATAAAACTTTTTTTTAATAATTAAAAAAAATATATTACAAAATTTTTAAAAATCCAATAAAAAATTTCAAAATATTAATTTAATATATGGCTAAATAGTTAAAAATTGTAAATTTAAATTAATAAAAAAATAAAAAACTTTATTATTATTTTTTTTTATAAATTATATTTTTTCTTCATTTAAAAAAAAATAAATAATAAATATTTCATAGTTTAATTAATTTTTAATTATTTTATTTAGTTTTATTTTTTTTAGTGTTTTCAAAATCAAAAATTAATAAAAAAAAAATTAAATAATTTTATGAATGAATAAAATAAATATTTTTTTTATTTAAATAATTGATTTTAAATTATTTTTTTTAGATTTTTTATAAAATACAAATATAATTTAATTTTAAAATTGTAAAAAAAATCAATTTTTATTTAATTTATTTTAATATTTTATTTTAAATTTTATTTTTTGGTTTATTTTAAATTTTAATTAATATTAATAAAAAACTGAGAATCTAAATTCATAAAAACTTTTTTTGATAATATTTACTTGAAATATTTATTTTGAAAAGCTTTTCCAATTTTATGAAGAATTACCAAAATATTAAATTTTCATTCTGAAGATAAATGCATCTTCAAAAACGTTTTTCATTACACTAATTGCCATAAATATTCAATTTTCATTAAAATCTTATCATTCCGTAAACCTCTTTCAGGTTTTAGTCAATTGTTCGCCTGCACAAAGGAGCCGATATCGAATTTTCTGCCAATTGCCGGTCACGTGCCAGTTTGGTCTTCGCACAAAACACATTTGATTCCAATCAATTTGTGGAAGCAGCAGACAAGAAAGAGGAACAAATAACAAAAAACACGGAAGACGAACACAAAGGAGGAATTTGTGCAACGAGACTACTTGACGCATGCACGCAACCCGTAATTTGAATGGAAATCTGATATTTTTAAGCGATTAGAAATGTTCTGACGTGTGCATCGCTTCATTGGCATTTGAAGAGTATTATTGCAAGTACCTGAAGAGCTTTAAAGAGCAATTGGCAGCGTCATTAGAGAGATAAATTGAAAGATTAAAAGGATTGATCTCATGTTTGTTTATCACCTGCCTCACATCGCTCGAACTAATTAAATAAATTAATTGTGATCATCGACATATTTATTTGATTTTGTGATAAAAATCACAAATCTCAGCCTGGAACGAATTTTTATTGTAAACTAACTACTGGTAATTATTTTTAATCTGATACAAGTTACTATGGATAGTCCCTCGCACTAAACACATCATCATCGACATTCCTTCTGGGAATTATTTGCATGCTAATAGACTCGGTCTCTCGTTCCCCCTGTTTTAATATTTTGCCATAAAAGCACCTCGGTTATCTAGATGAATGAATTTCCTTTGATTTTACGTGTGTGATGCGATATTCCCCTGCGCACGGAGGGTGCCCGAATGTTTTTAAGCCATATGATAACAAAATTAAAGTTTCTTTGAAGGATTTTTCGATGGTGAATACCTTTCCAAAATACATGCAATTATCTCGATGATGATGAAGATGAAAAAAATTGTTGAAGGCGGAGGGCATTTACTATCGTTTATCGCTAATAGATTGAAAGTTAATCTTTATTTGGTTATTTTTGGTTGAGTGAGTAGAAAGATTTTTTTTTCTTTTTTGATTTAGAAGAAAAAAAAATAACTGATGATTTTTTAAAGTGACGTTTATTTGACAGTTATTGCTTTTTTGATTGATTTTTATTTATTTATTTATTTTTTTCTTAAGAAATGTCAAAGAAACGAAATTCAAATAAATTTTTTGACAATTATAATAGATGCCAATTTAAACAAAAACATTTTTTTTTTAATTTTAAAAATTCATAATTTAATGTGAATTCTTAAATTTTATTAAATAAATTGCAAAATTAAGAAAAATAAAAATAAAAAAGTACTGAAAAATATTTAAAATTATAAAAAAAAATATTAAATTAATTTTTTAAATATTTTTAAATTAAATTTGTAATTTTATATTATTTAAAAAAAAAATAAAAAAAAAATCAAATATCTTTAACAAATAAATAAATTATATAATTAAATTAAAAAATATAAAAAGATTCAAATAAATAAAAAAATTAAACTAAAATATTTAAAATATTTTTCTATTTTTTATAAATTTCATTAAATAAAATAAATAAATTAAAATAATTAAAAACAAATAAATATATACTCAGAAAAAATTGAATATTTAAGCAAAATCATATAAATTAAAAAAATCTTGAAAATTGTAACACTTATCAAAATTCTTTCATAAACTCAAATCCTCAATTTTCCATCTTTTTACATCATTTTCCATTCATTTACTTAACATCTATGACGACACATCCCTTTTTCCCCATATTTTCTCTTTTTTTTTTTGTTCTCCAGATTAACTAACAATACTTATTAACAAAAACATTTACAACTGTATTAAATTTCCGAAAATAAAGCAGACTTGTTGAAAAAAAGAACGAAATTTCCCAAAGGACTTGTCTTAATTAATTTTGCATTTTCAAAGCCGAACCATCCCGAACACTAATACCATCATTTCAATAAACAGACAATTTTTTTCTGTGGTTTTAGGAATTTGAATAGAATTTTTGCGGCAGATGCGGGAAAGGATTCCAACACGCGTTCACAATTTACGTAAAAAAAAAAAAATAGTCTAACAAAATGTAATCTCTCGATGTTTCGTTAAATGGAACAAATCTCTCTAGAGAGATTTTTTTTTGTTTCCAAAGATGAAAATATTGAGTCATATAATGCCAAAGTGTGTGATTGTTCGAAAAGTAACAATGACAAAAAAAATTGAATATTTTGAGAGTCATCGCATTAGACAATGCTGGGCTTTCATATTTTTTTGTATGAATGAAAAAAATGTCACGGAAACATAATTGAGTAGCAATGATATTTTGAAGTTTTTATTAGCTTCCATTTTTCGGGAGGCTTTTTGATTTTTAATTAATTAATTTTTTTTTTTTATAACATAAATAATTTATTAATTTTAATATCAATATCAATTAGTGGCATAAAAAGTAATTTTTAATTAAATAAAATAATTATTTATGTTATAAAAAAAATTTAAAATTTATTTAATTAAAAATAATTTTTTTAATTAATTTATTACATTAATTGATATTGATATTAAAATAAATAATTATTAAATAAAAATAAAAAAATAATGAATTAAAAAATTCAAAAAAATTATAACAGATTTTAATTTTTTTAAAATTTTTTAGTTTTTTTTTTTTTATTTAATTTTTTTTAAATTGTAATAAAAAATTTTTAATTTTAAAAAATTCTTTAATTTTGAATTTTTATATAAATAATTTATAGTTGAAAATATATATAAATTTTTATTTCATAAATTTATATTCACAAATTTTTATAAAAAAAAATGTATTAACTTTTTTTTTATTTTTATGTAATTTGGCAAAAATTTTGAATCATATTGTTATAAAAAAATATAAAATAAAAATTTTTTTAAATTTTATTTAATGAAAGAAAGTCATAAATATTGTAATAAGATTTTTTAAAAATTTTTGATTTTTCCATAATTTGAGTGAAATTTATAAAACTAAATTATTAATTAATTAATTGAAATTTTATTATTTTTTTTAAAAAGGTATTTTTTTTAAATTTTAATTAATTTTTTTATTATTTAATTTATTTTTTTTTATTTATTATTTAAAAAAAAAATTGGATAACAGAATAAATTCTTTATTTTTATATATTTATTTTAATAAAATCAATTTTTTAAAATATTCTGAAAATTAAAAAATTCAATAAAATTGAAAAAAATATCAAAAAGTGCCCACAATTCAAAATTTTTTTTGTCAATGAACAAATGACTGATTGAATTCGGGTGAAATGAATGAACTTCAGGAATGTCCCACACTACAATGAAAAAAAAACAGAAGGAACGAGTAAAAAAAAAGTCAAAAACCTAATTGAAATTGCACCTCATAAAATTATATTGTTTGTAAATATCCATTAACAATACAAATAATAATAATAAACCAATAATGTACCCACAGATCGTTAGTTGATATTATTTTGTGTCATGCTTCTTGCAACATTGTTCGAGAGACATTTGGTACGCACTCCAGGTAAATGACTTGTAAATTGTTTTCAATTGTACTCATGTTGTTAGATAACAATCTCAAGAGTTTCTTTCTTTCAAAAGTTTTTTTTTTATTTTTATTGTAGGCAGAGAAAAATATCAATGTCGCCTCTGATTTCATGGCAAGTAAGTGACACCATTAATTGGTACTTTAACGAATTTTAGCTAATCTCCATTATTTTTTTTTGTACTTCAACCCACAACTTGAAAAAAATTAAACATGCTTCGCTTGCAAAATGTCGTCAATTTTCATTGATTCGTTGATGATGATGATGACAAAAAGACTTTAAATTGGATTTAAATGTTCCTACGATAGATGTTTAATTTCATTGAAAATTGTGCAATTATTATTGATTTTGCCATTTTTTAAACATCAAAGCGATTACTTGATTAGATCATTCATTGTCTTTGATCCATTCTTGAATATTCAGCAAAAAACTTACCTTTTATACAGAAAAAAATCAAATAAAACTTGAAAAAAAAAATTTATAAAAAAAAAATTTGTTTTGAAATTAATCATCTTTTATTTTGTAATTTTTTTGTTGACTTTTTTAATATTTTTTTTGTTTTCTTTCATTTTTCATTTACTTATCATTATATTTATAATAATATTTTTTTATATATAATTAATTATCAATATTATTCATCAGATTTGTTCATTTTTTCTTTACTTTTCTATATTTACAATAATCATAATAATAATTAATAATAATAATAATAATATTTTGTGATGAATTTCTAAAAGTATAATAATCATATATAATTAATTTTTATTTATATTCATATATATATAATTAATTAATTATATATAATAATAATAATTATATATAATATAGTATTCAAATAATTTTTTTAACTCATCAAATTATTATTATTATATTTTTTTTAAATTTCTTTTTTTATTTTATTTTTTTTAGCCTAAAACATATCTAAAATTTTTTGATGATATATTTTTATTATTTATATATTTTTTTTATTTATATTTTTTTTGAAAGATATTTAATTAATTATTTAAGTTGATTTACTTACAATATAATTTTTTAATTATTTTTTTTATCATTATATTTATAATATATATATATTTAAAGAAGAGACTTATAATTTTTTTGTAACTAGAATTTTTGATCAAATTTGTATTGTAAATAAAAAATACAATTTTTACAACGAGGAAAAAAATGACATATTTATACTATTTTTTTTTGCACAGCTATTTAACATGAATATCGCCTATCAAATATATTTATAATAATTTTTTTTTAATTTAATAATATAATGATAATCGTGATCCTATAATTATTCGTTTGTTTTTATACACAGATTTTTTCGTCGTATTTTTTTTAATCTTAATTAATTAAAGAGATTTTTTGATCGGTGACAGTTTTGAGTATTTTTGTTGATTCTCAGGGGTTAAAATAATAAATTTTTTGATATGAAGGATTGATATAAGTGTCGTTTTAGGTTAAAAAAGAGCTGAGACTAGACACAAGTCATTCGATATTTCGATGAGATCGCGAATTTTTTTTGTCAGGAATCATTCCTGTGATTCTCGTTGTTGTTGTTGTTGTTAAAAAGGGAAAATTAGAGTTTAATCGTCGAACAACGCAAAATGCTGTTTTAATTTCTATACCATATTCACATACTTATCTTGCGGCATGTAGTCGAGATTGGGGGAAAATGCTTGAGCACTCATTGCACCGCCGAGCGACGATCCGGAGTTCAAGCCGAAATTCGATGTCGAGTACCCGGAATGGCCCATGTTGTAATTCGACTGACTCTGGTTCTGGAAGTAGTCCATTTGCGTGTAATAACTGGCATTATAGTTGCTCGGATACTGGTTGTACTGATTGTACCAAAAGTTGTGCTCGTGATTCGGCACGTAGCTCAGCGGATTGTGGTTTTGCGGCGTGATGGGCGGCGATGGTGTCGTCATGATCGACGAATTGCTGCCAAGTGGCGTCAAATTGCCGGTTGTGCCGCCCGTCGATTGCCCGAGACGCGAATTAATGTTGGCATAGGCAGCAGGATGATGCGAGAGACCTGAGAGTTCGGCGTCGGATTTGAGGGAATCGTAGGCGGAGGACTTGAGACTGGCATCTCCGACGCTGCCATTTGACGTGTTGTGCCCGTGGAACGAGGTAATTTCCTTCTTGCAGATAACGTTGATGGGCGGACTCACGCTCGTCGATGGCGTCATCGGCAGAATGGGCGACGGATTGTGTTGCTGTTGTTGCTGCTGCTGCTGATGCTGACTACTCAAGCCGAGTCCGTTGGCGGTTGACGTGCTGTTTGC
This sequence comes from Culicoides brevitarsis, assembly GCF_036172545.1. Lineage (NCBI taxonomy): Eukaryota > Metazoa > Arthropoda > Insecta > Diptera > Ceratopogonidae > Culicoides > Culicoides brevitarsis. Next base: position 29,334,285 of record NC_087087.1, on the reverse strand, counting down.
GTTGTTGTTATTGTTATTTGTGGCGGACGAGGAATTGTTGTTGTTATTACTATTTGAGCCGGGATGATGTCCGGATGACGATTTCAGGGGATTGCTACTCGATTTGTTATTTGAACTATTCGTGTTTCCGCCGGATGACGAGGAATTTTTACTGCTCGCTGACGACGATGAGTTGTTGTTATTGCTACTGTTTCGCGATGCCGCGGATCCGCTGCCTGTTGACGATTTAGAACTATTTACGCTAGATGTCGTTTGATGTTGCAGTTGTTGGCGGCATTTTGCCCTCCGGTTTTTGAACCAAACCTAGAAAGAGAAAAAATAATAAAAAAATTAATGAAAATATTTTTTTTTTTAATTTTGAAGATTTTTTTTGATATTGAAATTAAAGGATTTTCATTGAAATAATTAAAAGAATTTTAAGTAATTAATTAAAAGTATTTAAAAAAAATTATAAATTATTGGTTTCCTATTTTTGTAACGAAAAAAAAATATTAAAAAAATAATTTTAAAAATTTTTATTCAAATTTTTAAATTTATTTAATAAAAAAAATTAAAAAAATTATTTAAATTATTTAAAAAATTATTAAAATTTTAATTTAAAAAAAAATAAAAATTTTGATAACATTTTTAATAATTTAAATTTTTAAATAATTATTTTTTAATTTTTTTAAAGGAATATTTAAAAAAATTACAAAAATTATTAAAAATTTTATTTTAAAAAATTTGAATATTCTTTTTTTTTTTATTAAAATTGAGATTTACGAATTTTTATCAAAATATAATTTCAAAAAATTTTTATAAAATGAGGGTTTTCGATTTTTTTAACGAAAAAAATCAAATAATTTATATTTTTGACAATTTTTGATAAAAATTATTTATTAAGTTTAAAAATAATTTAAATTTATTAAATTAAAATAAATTAATTTAATTTTAAAAAATTTAAATTTTTAATAATATATTAATTTTCTACAGGAATATTAAAAAAAATAATAAATAAAAATAAAATATAAATAAATATTTTGATTTCAATCAGCTTTTTATTTAAAAAAAAAAATAATTTTATTTAAAAAAAATATTAATTAATTAAAAAATTATTTTTATTAAATTTAAAATAATTTTATTTAAAAAATTACTTTTAAATATTTTTTCATACTAAATTTTAATGCAAAAAAAAATATTTAAAAAATAAAAAAAAATCATTTTAATCAAAAATTGTTCAAAAGATTCAAAAAAAAAAACCTTGAAAAAAAAAGAATTTCAAACACAAAAAAATTCATTACGGATTACGTGCTAGAAAACCCTCCGGATATTGAATCATTTAATTTTCCCGAGAACAACACAAACAAATCATCAGGTTCGTTAGGCATGAAATGACGACGAGAGATATAAAACACCCTCACAGCATTCACTTTACGTCGCAAAGAGACATTTAATACCACATTATGAATATTTTAACGACTCTCTTCATTTTGCATCAAACTCCCAATAACAAAAGGGAGCTGCTTTTCAAAAGTCACTCAGATAGAAAAATATTTTTATTTTCCGCGTGCGTATTTCATTGCGAGGGGGAAAATGCACTCAGGCATTGATTTTTTTGTGTTCCCGAACAAACTCATCATATTCATATTACAGTTCCGTGTTTCCGCAATTCTTTTTTTCCAAGATCGAATTTCATTGCGTGCACGAATTGAAATTAAAATAAAATGAAAAGAAAACAGATTTCTCCCTTCTGCAAAAAAAAAAAAAAAGTTTTTCCTAAGAAAGTAATCTCTAATGTAATCCGCCGTCAATACAATAACATGTCACGTCGCAAAATGATGAAAAAAATCGAAAAATGAAGGAAAACTTATAAAATTTGCTTTTTTGTTGCACAGAAGCCCGACATGATGTTAATAATAAATACCGAGATGAAAATAATGAGACAACACAACTAATCTCCGAGATCCAGTGTTTGATGTTCTATGTCATCAAAACGGATTATTGATCTTGGTAATTTAAGCACTCAAAGGTGTGAAAAAATTTGTTTATTTATTTTACGTAAGTTACTTTCTCGAATTTCAGTGAAAAAAAATTTTTAAAGGTAATAAAAATATTAAACGTATTAAATTACTTTTCGTTCATTGTTATCAAAATGATGAATGTTCATTTTTAGAATTTTTCGTAAAGGTGCTCTAATTGCCGATGATGATGTTGTTCAACAAAACCACTAACACATTTTTAAAAAAAATTGGAAGAAGGTAGGTATTTAGGGCCATTTATATGATTTTATGACTTAGATAAGTAATATATCTAATAATTTCTTGTTTTTTTTAGGATGATGCAATGAAGGAAAATGTTTCATTTTTTACATATAATTTAATTTTTTATATTTTTTTTATTTGTTTAAAAATTTAAAAATATAAAAAATAATTAATTAAAAAAATTTTGTTAATATTTTTTTTTGAAATTGGAAAAAGTAATTTTTATTAATAAATATTTTAAAATTTAAAATAATTTAATAAAAATTTTGAAATATTAATTAATAATTTTTTAATAAATTAGTTATAATAAAATTATATAAAAATTATTTCAATAATTACAATTTAAAAAAAACTATTTAATATATTAAATGTTTTTAATTTTATTTTTAATAATTATTTTATACAAATTTTTTAGTTTTAAAATTCTTATTATATTTATAAAATTATTTTATTTTTAAAATTATTATTAACTATTATTGAGAAGAATTTTTATATAATTTTTTTTATAACTAATAATATTAAAAAAATAATAAATTAATCAAATTTTAATTTAATTATTTTATTTTTTTAATTTAATAAATTATTAATTAAATTAATTTTTAATTTTTTTTTTTTTTAATTAAATTTTTAAATATTTTTTTTTATTTTTAAAAATTATTTAGGTATGTTAAATGAAAAAAAAATGAAAATTGATTGAAAAATAATTAATTTAAAAATTTAATTTAATTAATAATTTATTAATTTAAAAAAAAATAATAATTAATTATCAAATAATTTTAATTTATTAAAAAAAAAATTGCCAATTTAAAAAAAAAATCTCAATAAAATTTAATTTTTTTAAAAATAAATTACAGACAGAAAATATAAGATAAAAAATTTATTTTAATTTAAAAAATTATATTTTATCAAATTTTTATAATTTTTCGTATTAAAATAATTTTATAAATTAATCCGTTAGAAAAAACGAAACATTTTCAATAATTGCTCCTGCCTAACTGACGTCTCTCTTAGTAACTCGATACTTTTTTCTGATCCCATTTAAAACGTGTGTCATTTTTTCTTCGTTTTTTTTAGGTGTTTTGTTGTTAAAAATATTTTGGTTTCAAATTCGAGATAACAATTAAATCTGTTTTTTTTTCTTTCTTGTACAAAAAAGAGCGAAGAACGAGAGAAAAAAGGCAGAAACGAAGAATGTTAATGCATTTTGAATCAAAATGCTATCATAATGTTTGTAATAAGATGCTTCTATTTTGATTGATTGCGTCACCATCGGAATTCCATTACAAAAAATTTTTTTTTTAGAATTTTTATTTTGTGATAAGAAATGTGAGTCATCATCAGCAACAAACAAAAAATTATTTAAAATTTTAAAGAAAAAGCGTAACGAATGACAAAATTTGAATAAAACAAATTATTGTTTAATCAAGGGCCAGAGGCAGGCGGAGAGACACAGTAGCAGCAGCCATCGTCGATGTTGAATGTTGTTTTTGTAATTAAATCGCAATAAATCATATAAACGTTATAATATTTTCTCATTTGGTACGCTTCATAAATCAGCATTCCAACTGAGCGCAAGAAGAAAAAAAAAGAAAGAAGAAGTGATTTCAATGGATTTTTTTAAGACGACGAAGAAGACGGAACAAAAAATAAGGTTTGAGGTTAACCAACCCAATGGCACAAAGTAAGACGGTAGCTAACATTATAAGCTTTTACAATCGATACATATGCATTCGGGAGGGATCAGGAATTGCATGTAGCTACCGTTTAAAGTCATTAATTAAAGGCTAATACTTTTCGCGGCATAAATTAATTATTTTAAGCTTACTAGAGGTACAACAGGGGTGTAACTAGATTATTTTTTTTTTATTTTAAAATTTATGTTATATTTAAAAAAATGTATAATTTAATTAAATAAAAATTAATTTATTAAATTAAAAAAAAATAATTTTTTTTATTTTTCAGTGAATATTTTTATATTAATTCAATTTTCAGAAAATAAAAAAATAATAATTTAATAAAATTTTATTTATTTTAAAATTTTTATATCAATAAATTTAATTTAATTAATTATTAATTTAAATTAAAACAATATTTAAAATAAAAAAAAAATAAATAATTTTTTAAAAAATATTCTTGAATATTTGAAAATATTAAATAGAATTTTTTTTTTAAATTACTTAGATATTTTTTAAAAAAATATAAAAATTTTTATATCAATTTTTATATATTGATAATGAAAAAAATAAATATTTAAAAAATAATTTAATTTAATAATTTAATTAAAATATTTTTAAAAATTATGTTAAAATTGAATTAAAATTTTAATTTAATATTAATTTTTTATTTAATTTGAATAAAAAATATTTTAAATTTATTCTTGAATTTTTATGAATATTTTTGCGAAAAAAAATAATTTTTAATAATAATTTATAACTCATATTATATTGAAAATGAAAAAAAATATTTTCTTTTTAAATAATTATTTTTTTTAAAATATTAAAATATATTTTAAAAAAATAAAATATTATTAAAAATTAATTAAAATAAAAACAAAATTAAGAAAAATATTTTTAATAATTTTTTAACAATTTTTTTGGATTATTTTTGATTTAATTTTTTAAAGAAGATTTCTTCTATTTTTAAAAATTTAAATTAAAGTTATATTTTTATTTTAAATGATTTTTTTTTTGTATATTTTCAAGAATAAAATTTTAATTCAAGTAACAGCACTGACTCAGTAGCAAAAAAAAAATAATAATAATCAAGTAGCTTTCTCATCAATATTCTGTCTAAATTCTATAGAAAGGCACAAAAATAGACTAACCCAAGACAAATTGACACATCATATTATTTACATAGGGATTATCGATCACCGAGAAAAAAAAGAAATCTTGCTCTATTGAAATATATATTCCTTCTTCTGATCCATTCAATATGATTTTTTGGGTTTATTTACATTACAACAATAAATTTTTGTTGGTTATTTATGACATTTTTACAAACAACAGATGCGGTTCCGGACATGCTGCGATATGTCGTGCCGATAATAAGGGTGCTGAAAATGTTTTTTGGCATTTATTTGCAAATCATTGTCACTTCTGTTCGACTTTTGTTCGTCCTGGAACTCAAACCCTCATTATGAGACTCTAAAAATTATGACATAAAATTATTTTTTTCTAAATAAATATTTGCTCATGTGAATTTATTGATTTTTGCAAAGTAAATGAACCTTTTTGAATAATTATCGCAATTTATTTAAATAAAATTAAATTTTCATGCAGGAAAATCGATATTGTAACAAAAGAGTGAAAACAATGGGAAGCCATATGAATAGAATAACGTCACAATGTAACGTAATCGGTTAAAGGCTTCAATTTAAAATTTACGGAAAAAAATTTTTTTTCGTTAAAAGGTTGTTGAACCAACAAGTGAATGCCGTAAAATTGGACAAATTCCCACAAAAAAACATCTTAATTTACGGCAAAATCGATAAATCACTATGGGATGTTTGTTTGCGTTTGCATCCCTGAAAAATCCGCAAAGAAAAGCAAAAAATTCGAAAAAATAACATTTCTTGTGTTGTTTGCTTTTTACAACAACAAAAACATTGCATTACATTTACATGTCCTCTCAGCAATTTTTTTTTTGTCAACTACAAAAGTGACAAATAGAAAAATAAACAAACAGGGTAAATAACAGATGTTTAGTTCCCAAAAAAATTATTGTTACAAAATTCAGTAAAATCTCAAATTTTGTTCTACGAGATGAAAAAAAAAAAAATAAAAAAAAATCCGACGGTAAATTTTTAAATTGAATTTTTTGACGCTTACCTGTACACGGGATTCTGGCAAATTGATTTTTAAAGCAACCTCTTCTCGCATAAAGATGTCGGGGTATCTCGTTTTGCCGAATAACGATTCTAAGACATCTAATTGCGCCCTCGTGAATGTCGTTCGTTCTCGTCGTTGCTTGCGTGGATTCACACCTAAAATGAAAAAAAACAAAATAAAAAAAATTAGTTTGAAAATTTAAATTAAATTTAATATTTTTTTTTGTACATAAAAATTAATTTACGATACGATACAAAAAAATCGTAAAATAATTTTTAAACTAACTTAAAAAAAAAATTAATTTTTAAAAATATATTTTTTTTTAAATATTTTTAAAAATTAATTTAAATTTAAATAATTTATTATTAAAATAATTAAAAATTAATTTATTTAAAATAGAAATGAAAGAAAATTTATTTATTATTTAATTTTTTTTAAAATTCAATTTCAAATTTTAATTTATTTTTTTAGATTTTTTCATATATTTTTTAATGTTTTAATATTAAGATTTAAAAAAATTTTTTTTGGCACAAATCATCGTTAAAAAACAAATTGGTGCAACAAAAGTCTTGATAAATTTCCATAAAAAGTAAAATAAAATATTTTGAATTCAAATTAATAAAAAATTTATTTTGCAAATATATATTAAATCTAATTCTTTTAAATTTTTAAAGATTTAGTAATTTAAAAAAATAAAATATTTTTTTACGTAAAATATATAAAAAAAATCAAATAAAGAAAAAAAAAATAAAATTTAAAAAAAAAGTTTTTTATTTTAAATTATACAATATTTTGTTAAAATAATTTTACTTAAAATTATAAAATTAAAATTAATAAATTTTTTAAAAATTTTATTTATTTTGATTTTAAATATTGAGGAAATTAAAAAAAAAATAATTTTTAATAAAAATCTAACTGAATTTTATTTTTTTTCTCTTTAAGTAGTAAATAAATTTTTTTCATACGATAAGCAACAATAAAAAAAAACGTAGGAAAAATTTGTAACGAGATTTTAAAATTATTTGATTTGGGGAAATGATGTGAAAATTCCCACGTTTTTTCGGTCTACGAATTTATTTTAACGTAGAATGAATATTTCTTTAGAATTTATTTACGCTTTTTATTCAATTTCAGTTTTTCATCGTAAAAAAAGCAAAAGACGAATTGTTTCAAATTGAATGAATAAAATTAATTTGAATGAAATGTTTGTTTACTCAAGTGATAATTTTTTTTTTACTTTCGTTAAATTAATTCATTTTGATGACAAAATGGCCGCCATTTCAAGACCAAAGTTTTAGAGTCTCATTAAAAATAATAAAAAAAAATAACGACCTTGGCCGTATTTTTGCTTCCTCTTCACGAAATATATTTTTTTTTAACACGAGATTAGAACTTTAAATCGGATTTGCCGTTTGTAGACCCACGTCGCGAAACAACTCAATTTTTTCACCCACGTAGCTCTCGACTTTCTTCATGAATACGAATTAAATATCAATTTCACGGAGTCACGTGTCGATTTTCCGTCACTTTATGGTGTTGTGGTATGCGATGCCCTTCAAAAAAATGCTTCATGGGAAACCAAAGTAATTTTTTTTTGTTTATTTTTCTTACATTACGACACAATTTGATACTTTACGGGAGTCCCCCTTTTTTTTTTTTTTGGAAAAATTGAAGAGCCGACGTGAAGTGTCATTAAATTAAAGTAATTGTAGTGCACTGCATGCGCGCAAATTGAATAATTGTGTCTCCAAACAATGCCAATCTCCTCCAATCAATATGGCAGAAGTCAATCTCTATGCTAATCCCATTTTCAAACATTACAAATCCATCAGCGCAAAGTTTACGGAAAACTCGATTAAGAAATCAAATTATGCACCCTCGCACTGCCAAACCTCAAAGTATACAAATTTCGAGGAAATTTCACTGTTCACACGTTTCGAGGCACTTGCAGTCGAAAATTACAAGATAAATATTTTCATTTCAATTTTCACATTTTCTTCGTAGGAGACCTGTGACGACCCTCGTTATACACTTATCAGCATCACATTTTCACACACTTGTCGTGTTTGTATAACTTTATTGTTATCAACACCTCCGCAGTTGTTTTGGCTGGCGGGAAGGAGGGAAAATTTTTCTTTGTCAGAGACGGAAGAGGAGTTCAAGATTTGAGGTAATTTTTGTAATAAAATGTTTAAAAAATAATTTTTTTTCATTGTAATTTTACCCAAAAAATTAGAATAAATTAATTAGTTTATTAATTAAAATTAAATTTAAAAAAAATTAATAAAATTTATTAAATTAATTTTTATTTTATTTTTTTTTTAAATTTTTTATTAATTAATTAATTTATTTAATTTTTAATATTTTTTAAGAGTTAAAATTTTGATAAAAATTAGTTTTTGAGAAATTTTTTTAATAAACTATTAAAAATTTTATAATAAATTATTATTTTATTATAAATAATAATTTAATTACAAATAATAAAATTATTAAAAGAAATTTTTTTTTAAAAAAAATATAAAAATTTAAATTTTATTAAAAAATTCCAAAGAAAAAATAATAATTTTAATTCGATATTTTTTATTAAAAATTGTAAAAAAATTAAGTTTTAAACAAAATTATTAATTTTTTATGCTTTAATTTTTTAAAAAGTAAAATTAAAAAAATAACAAAAAATGTAAAAATTTGTAAATTTTTTAGTATTTTTTAAAGCAATTTTAATTTTTTTATTTATTAAATTTATAAAAAAATTATTTGTCAAAAATTTAATTTCTTATTTATTCTGGAGAATATTTTTTAATTTTGTGATAAATTATTTTTTTTAATTAAAATTTAAAGTAAAATTAAAACTTTTGATTATTTTTTCAAAGTGTATCCAAATAACTTTCGAAAAAAAAAATTAAATATTAATTAAATATTAATTATTTTAATTCAAAAATATTAATTTTAAAAAAATTTTGAAATATTTCATTAAAAAATAAAATTCTTGAGAAAAATTAATTAAAATTAATAATTAAAAAAAAAAAAAAATATTTTCCAAATTTTAGAGAAATTTGTTAAATTTAAAAAAAAATTGACAGAATTTTTACTTTTACCGTCTCTGAAATAAAAAATTCCTCATAAAGTGACAAAAAATTTATTTTTTTTATTAATATGCCTTGAGGCAAAACAGCCAAATGGCATAAAAAGTCACAAAAAAATCAAAAAATTAACAACTGTCGAGACATTTACCATTCACCCCCGACGCACACTCTCGGATATTTATTCTAGATCACGCCTTCCATTGTTTGCCATTTGCTCGAGTAAATTATGTGCATGATCATGCTTCATTTATAACTGACATTTTGTTACAAAAAAAAAAAGAATTTCTATGTTGTATGTCTAAGCGCATAAATAAATAAATAATAATAATAAAATGCATTGCAGTTAATTGACACGTTACCAGATCGGTAACGTACGTGAGATATTTGCCGTTCAACATGCAGCCCCTTTTCGAGCGAAATAATGTATAATTTTTTATCATCATCATCCAAGCCGAGCACCGCACCGGGAGACGACGCAATATTTCATACTTATTACTTTTTATTTCGCTCGTCGTTTTTCGAGGGTACTGCATCGCATTGTTCCGCGCACTATTGTTACTTTGTTCGTAACGAGGCATAACAGGATCATATATGGCGTCAAAATTACATTAATAATCATTTTCGCTGCAGATGGCTCGAAAATCGGAATTCCGAGGGGTGCAAATGACGAGGGCAGGGCATGTTTGCCTCATTTTTGGCCAAACATTCATCAAATAAAATTGAATTGAGGTTATTGTATTAGCGGAACATACGGAATCGATTTGCGGAGGCAAAAATCGAAATTAATTGTTGTCGTGACGAACATTTAATTGTTTTATTGAACAAATATTTGAAACAAGTTTTCGAATAGAAAATGTCATTTTGAGTTGTTTTTTTAAAACATTACTTAAAAATGAGGCTGATGCAATAATTAAAATTGTTTCATTTTATTTTAAATTTTTTTTTAAATAATAAATTTTTATTTTTCAAAAAAATTAAAAAATAAAAATTATCAAAATTTAATTAAATTTTTTAAAAATTATTTTATATATAAAATTATTAAGATATTCAATTTAAAAAAAAATTAAAATATGTATTAATTTTATATTTTATTAAATAAAATAAATTAAAATAATTAAAAATTGAAAAAAAATTTATTAATTTTAATATTTAAAATTATAATTAATAAAAATTAAAAATATTTTTATTATTATTTAAAATAATAAAAATTAAATAAAAATAATAAAAAAATGATTTTCTATTAAATATATTTTTTTTTTTTTAATTTAAATTCTTTTTTTACATTCATTAAATTAATTAAATAAAAAATTAAAAAATAATATAATTTATTTTATTTTATTTTATTTAATTTTATGAATTCATTCGAAAGTAATAAAAAAAATATTAAAAAATCTTAAAATATAAAATTAATTATAATTCATAAATAACTTTAGAAAATAAAAATTATATAAAAGTATTAAAATAATAATTTTTATTAAATATTTATTTAAAGTTAAATATTTATTTAAAGTTAAATATTTTTTATTTATTAAAAATTATTATTTTAATTTTTTTATAATTTTCAAAAATAATTTAATTTAAATTTTTTTAAAACTTAAAAAAAATTGATGGAATGTAAAAACAAGTTGCATTAGCTTCAAATACCTCAAACAAAATAATAAATAAATAATAATTTATAATAATAAATAAAATATGATCACGTTCCTTATCATCGATGACGACCTGTCAATCCACACAAATCGATTTTTTAAATATTTGTTTTATTTTTGATTTGAATGAAGAAGTAAAAATGTAAGAAAAAAGAGACGAACGCGCGATAAGATGACGACGACTGGCGCTCAAATGCTCGATAAAACGATGACAAAGTACGAGACGACGATTAATAATTTTTAAAAAATATTTTTTTCTTTCAGTTTTCAAAACAACGAAACGTGAATCACAACTTAATTTTTTTTTCATGAAATTTATTGTTGATGTCTTCTGACATTTGCCTTACTAATTTAATTTGATGTGATGTGAGAAAGGCTGTTGTCGTGAGTTTTTAACTACCTCACCAAGCATTTGTTTTTGAGCTAAATTCGATTGATTTTCTCACGAAGCGGCTCCATTGATGATGATGGAAAAAAAAATAATTGACATTTTTTTCGCGCATATGAGAAATTTACGCAAAAGTAACAGTAACACACAAAAATAAATAATAAAAAAAGGAAAGATCCCCTCTTTTAATGGCAGAGAAGCAACTGAAAAGAGAAGATAAACCGCTTATTGGGGGGTGGTAGCAACAACATTTTCTATTATTATTATTTATTAATGTGAGTTGTTGTGTTCGTATGTTACCCTCCGACTTTTCTGAGGACTTTCATTTTGATTATTTGCTGCTACTTTCGGTACACGCTCATAAAACATGATGGAGGAAAAATAAATTGTATAAGGGATGTGCACAACTTTTTGCTCCCCTATATAAATAAAGATCTGCTTTTCATTTCTCGTTCTCTCTCTTGCTTTGTTCGAAACATCGCCGCGCACAGAAACGAAGCAAAAAAAAAAAAAAAGATTATTATTGACGTTGTATTTTCTCTTTTCTGCTCTTGTGATGCTTTTGTACTACTTCATATATGAAAAAGTTTGAATGCAAAATGTAAACGATCGCTATTATGATGATGATGATGACGATGATGAAAAAAAATGTAAAGAGCGCACTTCATGTCTTTTCATGAGTTTTGCTCGTTATTTCATACAAAATGGAGGAAATGTCACAAATGTTGTGGATTATTTTCCGCAAATATTCTTGAAAAAAAAGGAACTTGTGAAACAATGGACACTCGAGAAATGCATAACGAGTTCTTTTGTGAATATTTTTGAGTTTATTTATTTTTTTTTTTTCGTGAATGTTGAACTGTTAAAAATTTCATGGTATGAATATTGAAAAATATTTTTTTATAAAGAATTTTCCGCAATTATTTTTTAAATAAAATAAAATTAAATTTAAATAAAATATTTTTATTTTATTTAAAATATATTTTTATTTTATTTAAAATATTTTTTTTATTTTATTTTGAAATGTTTAAAATTTTTAAATTTTTTAAACATTTTTAAAAATATTTTTGAGTTACAAAAACGTCAGACTTGTTTTGCTTCTTACATACTTTTTTGTAGTTTTAAATTATTTTTAATGCCTTTAAAGCTCTTGTTTAATATAAATTTAACTTAAAAATATTTTTTTTTTGTAAAACGATCAAAAATAAAATTTCATAAATAAAGTTACAAATTAATGAATGAATTTTTGATTAGAAAAAATACAGAAAAAAAATTTGATTGTTTTTAAAATTCTTTAGTCAAAAAAATTAAAGAAAATAAATTATTTAAAAAATATATCTTAAAAAAAATAATAATTTTTGTATAATTTTAAATAAAATTAAAGTATTTTATTTTATTTTAATTTTATTTATTATTTAAATTTAAGTTTTTAAATTATTTTTTTAACTTTTTCTAATTTTGTTTTCATAAATTTTACGATTTTGAATAAAAAAATAAATTTAATTGATAAAAATATTTTTTTCTTATTTATATAAATTTTTATATATTTATGAAAATTTCAGGAAAAAAATATAATTTTTTATAATTAAAGTTTTTTACAATTTAAAAACTTACAAAAATGTTAATTTTCGAAAAAAATAAAAATTAAGGATTTTATTAAAAATTATTGACCTTTCCTTATTGAACATAAATTTAATTTTAAAAAATTATATTAAAATGAAAAATTTTTTATAAAAAAAATACTTAAAAATAAATTTTGTCCCAATCAATTTTAATTTACTATAATTATCAAACTTTTAATAATTTTCTTTAATTAATTTTTGGATTGTTAATTTTTTTTTTATTAAAAATTTTAGAAAATAAAAAAATCTAATTTTTCATTCGCGAGACATCAACTTCTCACATCTCCCCGATCACAGAGACAGTCGTGACAAATGTTCGTACATTTCTTTATCTCTCACATAATTTTTTTGTTGTTGCTTCGTGGACATGACGCCACTGCGACGAGTTATCACGGCAACGTTAGCAAGCAACCTCTTAATGTTTTTTTTTTACAATTGAAACAAAAAAAACGAAAGAAAAAATGGAAGCACTTTATCGTTCACGTACGAATCGAAATATGCTTTTAATGTGACACAATATATTTTTGTCACGAAAAATTACTCAGGCTTGATTTGATGGATCATTGATGTGATTGAATCTGGGCCCGAAAAAATCAAACAAAATTCACATTAGTGGAATAAATGTGACACGGAGCTACTGCGGTAAATATCAATCGATAAATAGAGCGAGAAAGGGACAAAAAAAGAGATAATCAACAAAAAATTATTTTTTATTATTATTGAGACCAAAGCAAGACTTTACTTTGTCTAGTCTAAACGAAGGAATTTTTTTTTAAAAGACAACAAAAAGTGTATTAAGATTTTTTGTGTCTATGGAACGAGAAAATGCATTGTTCATAGTGCACATAGAGAGAAGAAATTAGCTACTGGTTTTATTTTTGTTTGAACAAAGTTTTCTATCCTCCTTTTTTTGTGATGATAATAATTTTGTTTAATGCCCAGAATAATAGACTCTTTTTTAAAGGTCGGGCATTGTGATGATTAAATTTTGAAAAAACGTTCTACCTGAGAAAATTTGAATATTGTGGTGAATATTCAGGTTTTTTCTGCCTTTTTTAAATAATAATAAATTTTTGAACAAAAAAAAGTAATTATAGGAAAACAAAAGACGTAAAATTTCTGGGATTTGTAAAAATGTGCATCACATTTTTTTTTGAAACACTTGAATTTTTATGAGTTTTGTGGTAATTGCAAAAAATTAACCTCAAAACACATGAAAAATTCGATGAAATGCAGATTTTTTCGCGTCCCTTCTAGCTTATGATCTACAGGTGTGATAAAAAATGGTAATAAAAAAGCAATATTTACCCCACATACCTTGCGGAAACCCAACGGCATCTAAGCCATGAGGAAGGCCAAATGGTGCAAGAGATGCCATGGGCGGCATACCAGGAGGCAGTGGCCCGTGCGGATGTGTGTGATGCGGATGGTGCGACGAGCCGTATGTGTGTGGATGCGGGCCGAGATCCGAGGACTTGAGAAAGCCCGCCATCAGGGCTTCGGTCGAGTGAAGCGCCACTTTAGTTATTTTTAACCACTACCTAAAAAAAAAATTTAAAAAAATTATTATAACGGAATAGCTTTCCCGGAATTGATTGAGTAAGTATGAATATCATCGCCGCTTGAGTGGCCAATAAAAATAGTCGACCACCCAGAAGAACAATTATTTTTTACGCATTGTTCGAAATCGATAATACTTGTTATTGCTATCGAACTCGTGTTCGATCAATAACTTTCAAGAGGTCTAAAAAATTTTTTTAAAGTAGCATAAATTATTATTTTTTTTGGAGCATAACGTGATTTATGAGAAGATGTTTAACGGTTTCGATAAATATGAAGAAATGTTAAAGTTCCTAAAGGTCTTCCAATTAATTTTCTTAATTCCAATTTTTTTTATTTTATTTAAAAAAATTTTTTTTTTTTTTTTTGAAAAAAATGCAAAAAAAAAACGAAAACGGTAGCACAAAGAGTCATATATTTAAATTTATTTAACAATAAATATAATATAATTTTTGTCTGTTCCATATACCTTTTTTTTACAATACAATCAAGAATTTAGTAGCAGGAATTTAAACGACAATAAAAAAAAATATAAAGTATAATATTCATATGTATCATCTCGGACAAACAAACGAAAAAAAAAAATAAAAAACTGGTTTGATTATTATAATTATTATTAATATAATTTTTAGTTCTTGTTTGTTAGTTGCTGCGCATGAGCTATGCTTGTTATTGTTAACAAAATTTCAAGAGAAGCTCCAAACTTTAATTTACATTTTTTTCACACTTACAAAAAAAAAATCAGAAATTGTATCTCCGACAAAAATGACAGCGCAAGAAAAAGTGATTTTGTTATTTTTTTATAAATAAAAATATTAACAATAATAATAAAAAGGTAAAAAAGCCGCCCGACGACTACTACTACTACTAAGTATACTTAAACCCAATGAGAGAGAGGAGAAGAGAACGAGAAAAAATTTAAACGAAGCAATTTAACGAGCAATGTTGCTTAATTTTTTACAAGATTTTTATTGTCGCCGCGTGCTGTATTTTTTTTTAATATGAGGTAAATGAGCTTTCTATCAAGACGACGTTGGAAAGTTAACGCAGCAAGAATCGATCGTGCCAGATAAAATGTAAATTAGATGCTAATTTTTGTTAATTTAGACACTGTTTAACGCAACTATTAGCAGCTATTTGACTAATTATATTGTTTTATTTGAAATTCTCTTTTGTGTGGATGAATTTCTCTCAAAAGTTTTTTTTCTTACCGCATTTCGAAGAAAAAATGTGGTTTTATAGGATGTCTCTATTAGAAGAAAAATTATCGTAGGAATTGAATTTTTACTTCTAATTATACATTTTAGTGAATTTTTTAATTGAAATGTTCACTGGGGTTAAAATTTTAAATTTACATTGAGTAGAAAATTTTCAAAATGTTGAATTGAAAATGTTGATTGGGATACTTATGATCCCAGTTAACATTTTCATTTTTCATTCCAATGTAAATTTTAAAATCTTTCGACCCAGAACATATTTCAAATTTTCGTCCCAATGCATATTTCAAAATTTTTCTACTTAATGTAGATTCAAAATTTCATAAAGTTCAAATTTAAAATCTACATTAAGCAGAAAAATTTCGAAATATGCATTGGGGCAAAAATTTGAAATGTGTTTCGGGCCTTATTCAGAATGTGGATTGGGATGCTTTTTGATCCCAGTTAACATTTTAATTTTTCATTCCAATGTACATTTTAAAATCTTTCGACCCGGAGCATATTTTAAAATTTCATCCCAATGCATATTTCGAAAATTTTCTATTTAATACAGATTAAAAATTTAAACTTTAATGAACATTTTCGTTTAAAAAAATCATTAAAATGTATAATTCAAAGTCAAAATACGATACCTTCGATGAATATTTCGCCGAAGACTTTTAACATTTTTATTTAAAAGAAAACAAAAAACCGATAGAGATAAAAACTGGAGCATGACGCATACCCAAAGGCATGAGACGATTCCTGTAAGAGATCGTTAAAAGCCAAATTTGTTTTTGATCTTATCTGCGGACAATAAAGCGTGTGCCATCGCGATGCCAAACCCTGTTATTGTCGTGCTTCTTTCTCTCTATCTCTTCTTGCAAAGCGAGAAACTTGATTGAATAGCAATAATAACACCTACTTTATTATTACAACTTTTGTGAATAGTACGAAAAATCGCGCAATCTAGTAATTTTTGCAAGAGAGAGAAAAAAAAAACTAACCATATAATGGAACGACATATGATTAATTTATATAAAAAAGAGCAACAACAACAACAACACCGAACCGGCAACAGTTCAAAGACATTCCAATAATAATATAATATAAATATTAATAAAGCGACGTGTAAGTTTTAACTCTGTAGCTTCTGTATTCATCATCAACGCGCGCGGTGTTGCTTGTTCCATACCGTCACCCGAAATAAAATAAAAAAAAATCGAAAGATATACAAAAATATAAAATTATCATGAAAATGATCTGCGCGATGACTAAAATTTTTTCGGGTTCTTTCTTATGAGCGACCTGCCATTTATGTATTGTGATGGTGTCCCGCTGCGCTGAATTGCGACTCCAACTCATTTTTTTAGCATACAAATGTTCAATCAGACTACATGTATGTGTATAATAAACGAATAAATAAAATATTAAATGATATGCATGTACTAATTATCTGTGACTACCAAATTATATTGAACTACTGGACATTTCTTATGATTATTATTATTAATATTTTTTTTATTATTTCATTTTTTTCAGGTTCGTCGCTGTTTTGGTGTCTCTTGAACTCAAAACTTGATCCCAAAAGTTATTATCAGGTAGCAGAAACCTCATTAAATAAATATTGAACGAAAATAACGAAAAAAACACAGTAGCAGCAACTAATTAATAATCAAACACACAACGGTTCATCACAAAAAAAAATATTATTATCCAATTTGCATATATACATATATGTTCGTAACATATATACTTATAACATATATATATGATAATAATAGTACCAATAATTGTTTAAGTGTAAAAATTAATCATATTAATAACATCGTTTTCTCGTATTTAGTCACGTCTTCGTTCCAATTAAAATCGTAAAGCTCGATTTTCGTTATAAAGTGATTAGAAATGTATTTTTTTTAATTATCAAATCCACTTTGGTCTAGTTTCCACGAAATCCTGCACGCACAGGAGCTTTAAAAATTAGATAGCTACTGATTTTTTTATTTAATAAAAAAAAATATTAAACATATAAAAAGTTAAAACCAGTAGACAAAACACATAAAAATTGATTAATTTTCAGTAATTATTCATGTTGAATGGTAATTTAATAAAATTATTACTTGGGTATAGTATATTATAGCAAAGAAGAAGAAGCCAAATAATAATAAAAAAAAATTATTTACAGAGAATCGAATTGCTACTACGTACATTTAATTAGCGTTTATAAAATTATTATTATATTATTTTTTAACCGTTGGTAATTTTTTATTGTTATAATTTTTATTAATTTTTTTTTATTATTTACAGTTTTCGAGTTCAATGATGATCGATGGAGCGATGGATGGATGGATTAATTGGTCAGGTAAGTTTTAAACTTCATTTAGCTGGATATCCTATCCACTAGACAATATGGGAAAATATAACATTGACTATAACAAGTTGATGATAAACGCATAATAAAGCTTTTAAATATTTATTAGGTACGAACAACTTTGTACAAGTTTCTGTACAAAGTACAAAAAAACTTGAGTAATTGATATCCCGTTGTCTTGCCTTTTTATTTTTCTAATGTGTGTACAAACATTTTTCAATGTTCATTATTATTACTTCTTTTTTTTGTGAAGAAGTCCCTTTTTTTTGAGTTAGTTAAGCAACTACTGAACAGCTTCTTCTTCTTCTTTAAAGTCGAGTGTGCCAGCGCGACGGTGAAACGAAATTTTTATTTATTGCCAAAGATTTATTTCATTTTTATTGGAATACTGCGGTAATGGACTCGTGTGGAATGAAAATAAATGAGAAGTCGAATAGAAGTCGCTAGTTGATTTGTTTTAATTGAATCCATTTATCTCCTTCAATATATATGAAATGTGTATACGGAAAAAATATTTTTCTACGAAACAACATGTTTTACAAATTAGATAAACACGTCGGGATTAACAATAGGCAAATAAATTATTTACCACGAGTACGCAGTAATGAGCAAATTCAAGCGATTATTATCGTAAAAATGCATTTTTCG